>NW_028318131.1:152500-333750 GCF_062004578.1 Staurois parvus | reverse complement strand
ATCCCCTATTTCCTGCACCTTCACACCTTGGATGATCTCCTATTTCCTGCACCTTCACAACTCAGATCAGTTCAAATCCTGCACCTTCACACCTTGGATGATCGCATATTTCCTGCACCTTCACACCTTGGATGATCCCCTATTTCCTGCACCTTCACACCTTGGATGATCCCCTATTTCCTGCACCTTCACACCTCACACCAGCCCAATTACTGCATCTTTGCATCTAAGATCAGTATGATACTGATATATAAGGCTGATACCAAGAGAAAATTCAGGAACTTATACTGCTTGCATGAAAAAATAAATGTAGCGATGTATTATTAAATATTAAGCTGCTCTCATTTGTGTCTTTTCTATCTGCCTGGTGTTCAGTGTGAGGTTGTTATTCAGTTAGTACTGAATGTGTGTTTTATCTCCCTGGGATTTTCGCCTGTCCAGACAAGAACGACTAATGATACCCAATGGTAATGAAAACTTCATGTTTTTTTTCCCTCTATATCCCATTAGCTGCTCAGACAGACCTTCTCCTTCAGTTTGTATGGATTTACCTCTAGTGCTGGAAATAAACAAACTCGCTGACCTCCTTGTTCTCCGAATCTCTGCATTCCTATATTTCCAGCTGTATGTCAAATATTTGCACATTTAGAGGGATAGAAGTTTACTTTGACCATACCATCTTAAAGATAATAAAACCTCCATAAGATAAGTTATCAACACCAATAGCCCAGACACTGGTGGAGATATAGATTAGGAAGTTCAGGTCTTGACAAATATAGATTGTTGGTTGATCCTAAAGCAAACTCAAACGTCCAAAATCTTTAAACTGGATTTCTGTGTGTTTTTTTTCCCTTTAGTACTTTCAAACAAACTCAATGACCTGCTGACCAAAGTGTTCTCCCATAGCTGAGAACCAACTGGATGGCTACATGCTGGCAGGTTAATTGGCTCTAGTATGGGAGATATGAATATTAGATTGTAAGCTCCTTGAGGGCAGCCAGGCACCTCACTTATAATACAAAATTTAGGGTTCATTCACACTTCAATGTCCATGCATTTTTGAGGTAGTCCATACATTTTGAATGGTCAGTCAACCTGCTTCAAGGTAATGCAACCTGCACCTGTGCTATTTTTTTGAACAAGTTTTTCTCCATAGACACCCACATGGAAGAAAAATATATTTGAAATATATTTAAAAAATATTCTTCCCAAATATATTGACATATATTTGAAATGCTACAATTTTGGACATATTCAATATATATTCCAATAAATATTTATATATACTGCATGTTGAAATTCCTTTTTATTTACAAAATATATGAAAAATATTTTTAAAAAGACATTTCAAATATACTGTATGTCTTTAAAAATACAAATCTAGGGCCGTCTTGCTGAGCAGGCTCGGAGATCAGGCCGGATCTGTCATTGGCACTGGGAGCCATCAGACTGCTCAATAGCTGAGCGCAGTGAAAGCAAAGCAAGGAATGTGTGCTGTGCTCTCTGCCTCCCCCTAGAGTGCAGTACCCGGCTCTGTGAGTGAACAACGAAGTACTGCAACTTTTTATGGGGTGGGTGGGCTGTGTGTGTACGTGTACATGTGCATGTGTTTGTGTGTGCCTGTGTATGCGTGTACAATTGTACATGTGTCTGTGTGTATGTACATGTGTGTATCTGCGTGTATGTACATGTATGTGTTTGTGTACATGTGTCTGTGTGTGTGTGCATGTACATGTGTGTGTGTTTGTGTGTATGTATGTACATGTGTCTGTGTGTACGTGTCTGTGTATGTATGTACATGTGTCTGTGTATGTACAAGTGTCTGTGCGTGTGTATTTCTGTGTATGTACATACATCTGTGTGTATGTGTGTCTGTACGTGCCTGTGTGTGTATACATGTGTCTGTATGTGTGTGTGTGTGTGTGTGTGTATACATGTGTCTCTGTGCGTGTGTGTACATGTTTCTGTGTGTGTGTGTGTGTGTGTGTGTATGTACATGTCTGCGTGTGTGTACAGGTGTCTCTGTTTGTGTGTGTTTGTTGGTGGCGAGTAACTCTAAGGCCTGGCTAGTAGCTCAGGACTTGAAAATTTAAGCCTTGTGTGTGTGTGTATATATATATATATATCATTTTTTATATATATATATATATATATATATATATATATATATATATATAAAAATACATGCATTCCAAAAATGTAGATTTGTATTTTTAAAGACATAGAGTATATTTGAAATGTATTTTTAAAAATATATTTCATAGATTTTGTAATAAAAACGCATTTCAGCATGCAGTATATTTATTTATTTATTGATATATATTGAATACGGCCAAAATTGTAGCATTTCAAATATATGTCGGTATATTTGGGAAGAATATTTTTAAAATATTTCAAATATATTTTTCTTCCATGTGGGTGGTCTCTACCAAGCACGTGTTTTGGGGGTAAGTGCTTCACAAGTTTTTTAGAACACTGACATGCCCTAAGTATATATAATAAGCATTTATACAGTATTTCATATGTATGTACATAAAATATAACATAGTTCCCATTTAGGGAACAGGGCAGTTAAAGCAGTCATGCATGGGTCAAATTTTGCAGTGGATGATACAGATGTGATTCAGGTAATAGAGGGACTTCAAACATTTACCAACGGTCCGATCCACGTGCAGACAGCTGGTGACATTGGGATGACCTGCCCGGCCAGTGTGGAAACCAGCTTGTTGCTAGGAAGCCCGAAGATGAAGTTGAGAACAGAGGATATGTGGCGGGGATTGGGTTTCAGAGTAAATAAATAGTTTAGTAATGATCCGAATGGATAAATAATACAGTATGCATCCTCTTGTTTACCGGTAATGACTGTAAAACTGCCGGCTTCATAATAGTTGGTGCCATTCAGGACTTTCACCCCGTAGGGATACAAATTGGTTGAACTGGATGGTCTTTTGTCTTTTTTCAGCCAGACTAACTATGTAACAGGGGCGGACTGACAACTCATGGGGCCCCTGGGCAATAGGGGATCATGGGGCCCCTGTGTCCTTGCCTACACTCAAAGCACACCCAAAAAAGCCTATAAAAGGTACCAGGGGCATTTCATGGGGCCCCCTACTGACCCTGGGCCATCAGGCAGTGCCCGAGTGCTCAAATGGTCAGACTGCAGTATTTAACTATATTCGAGATAAAGGAAGCATCATTAGAATGAAAAAGATGGTGGTTTCCATCCAACCCAGGCATGAGGAGGCACTGGGACAAACAGGTTTGGGTTGACCACCCTTATGGTGGAAAATCAAGCTTAGTAAATTTGTATCAATGCAAAGATATCAGGATAGATTTGTAAAACCCGCTCATTCAATGTTTCCCCCAAGAAGTGTTGATCAATGAGTCCTCGCCTTTCACTATAGACATGAGTCATCCATCAAACTTTGTAGCTGCCATCTGACGATGAGATATTGGTAGAGAGGCGATGGACACGGATTTATACAGGCTATTAAAATGTGAAGAAAGTCATTACTTGAACCAAACTGGCCTGTATTCTGCAGATCACCACAAAGACAAGGATGTCCCAGGAGGGGGACATTCCCCAAGTATCTATGTCTACTGTGAACAACAGAACTGACTGTTGGTTGTAACATCTTCTGCCTACAGATCAGTCTGTTTTGGAAGATTTTTGACTTAATTTATTATTCTGTTACTTCACCCAGCCCTGATGAAGGTGGATTGTGTGGCTCCTGAAACGCGTTGGATCTCCTTTGCCTTGCTCGTTGTAACCAGTTGAACGATAAAGACTTTGGAGGATTTTAAATTTGGTGCTCCCGTTGACCTAGTACAGAGGTGTCAGACTCAATTTCATCACAGGCCACATCAGCATTATGGCTGCCCTCAAAGGGCTGGTTGTAGCTGTAAGACATAATGTCCAGATCATTCCCCCCCCTCCCCTTACATCAGATATCCTGAGTTCCCCACCCTCGCTTACATCACAGTGCACTTCCCTACCTTGTACTGCTGTCGGGAAGGAGCCGGGGGTGGAGCTGGGAAGCAAAAAGTGCTAGAGGATGAGCAGAGGAGGGCTGGAGTCAGCTCTTGGAGAGGAGAGGGTGCTGTGACTGCACAGAGAGGTGCAGGATCTGTAGGATACGTTCTGTCCTCCTCTCTGCTGCTGACTGCTGAGATGGCAGTGCAGAGTCAAGCCTGTCAGCGAATGCACAGAGAAGCCCAGGATCTGGTGGAGGAGTTCTATCCTGCTCTTTGGTGCAAACTGTTGAGACAAGGTGGGGGTAGAGATGAGGGGGGTGCCAAAGTTGGAGGAGAGGTGCGAGGGCCAAGTGAAATGGCCTGGTGAGTCAGATTCATCCCGCGGCAGTGGCGTCACTATGGGGTGCATACCACACCTGGGTGACAACCACCGGAGAGGTGACACCACTGCCCTAGCTACAGGGGTTGCAATTGAAACTGCGCTGCTGCTCCAGGGGGCCCGTATGGCCCCCCCCATCATATTATTCCCTATTAAACGCATGCTCACCCTACGGCTCCTTTCGGTCTTCAGTCCTGGTCCCAGGTAATCTGGTAATTGATGGGATTGGCTGAAGAGGGCCTGGGTGTCTTCTGTGCCTCATCATGCCACTGAACTGCACCCTTCCACAGAGCTCTGAGGAAGGGGGTGCGCCCCGAAATGTGTCAGCTTCTCAGTATAGCAAGGTTAATTGTTGAGATACGTGACTCCTACACTATATGGCAGTGGTTTCCAAACGGGGGCCAGATGTGGCCCTTTTGCTTGCCTTTATCTGCCCGTTAGGGCACTATTCCTCTCACTGACACAAATGATGCTGCGCCATTTCTTCCACTGACTATGATGGGGCGCTATTCCCCCCACTGATACCAACAATCAGGCACAAGTCCTCCCACTAAAACCAATGATGGGGCATAGTTTGCTCTCACTGACGTTGGGGCATTTTGCACTGTCCAAAGTCCGGCCCCCCTAAAGCAAGAAGGATCATGAACTGGAGTAGAAGCAGAAACAGAAATGACACCTCCTGCGCTCTAGGACTCAAACCAGGAGTGGAAGGGTCGAAGGAACCTCAAAACAATTCCACCAGCGCATGGAAGGTTGTGCAGCTCTAGAACAAGCCTGGGGAAGCCTGACCGATACTGTGAAGTGAAGCAAAAAGAAAGAGCGCACCAACCTTGCGCATTATCTCAGTAAATCTGTGATTTTATTGAATAAAATATATATACTCACAAACAAGGAAGTATAACAAGCATTACAGACCCTCAAAGGAACGAGGGAGTGTAGAGCCAGTGTGAGTCACGTCACGAGGGTAGACTCTCAAAGTAAGGCTGACGAGTTTTGACGGGGGACCCTTCTTCATCAGAGCCCTGATGAAGAAGGGTCCCTGTAACGGAACCGACCCAGACTGCACTTGGGTACTTCCGTTAGAATACAGTTTCCGAGTCCGAACACCAACAACAGACACCACAGCCGACCATACAAGACTAGACGACTCCAGTCTTGAAGTAATCCAGAAAGTAGACTACTTTATTTGAACACAGATACAAGATACATTCACTCCAGGGGCAGCCCCCCTCCCTGCATAATGACACAGGGCGGGGCAATCTACATTTAGTAACAAGAGACACACAGGTATTCAAACTTCACACCAGCAGACAGTCCCATTAGGAGGGAGGGCTGCTGGAGACCCCCCCAACTAAGCTAATACACATAAACACAAACATCCCATAATAGTTTGCTCCCAAGCCAGACAAACAATAGAACAATGGGATGCAGCCACACAACACCAAACAATTCACAACCCCCACCCCACCGATCTCCTAGACATATTTACACAATCTTATCAAAGATCACCCTGTACCCCTAACAGGCACAGGGTGACTTACACATAAGAGGGATATGGGGAGCTGATACAGGGGTCTCCCCACCTCTCCAAAGTGAGCTGAGTTCCATGGGCCCCCCACCCAAAGCCACTCCTGTCACAGTCCCCTTTCGAAACGCGTAAATCACAGATTTACTGAGGTAATGCGCAAGGTTGGTCCGCTCTTTTTTGCTTCACTTCACAGGATAGTAAACTGGCATTTGTTCGGAAAGTTGGAAGACCCCTGCTATATGGCATCTCGTGGTTTTTGACGCTTTAGCATCTTCCACTCTTGCGAGTACCCATTTGTTACGCTTTATCCATTGAGTAAATCTCTGGTCATGCCCTAGGTCAGGGATGGGCAACTGTGGCCCTCCAGCTGTTGGCGAACTACAAGTCCCATCATGCCTCTGCCTTTGGGAGTCATGCTTGTAACTGTCAGTTTTGCAATGCCTCATGGGACTTGTAGTTCTACAACAGCTGGAGGACCACAGTTGCCCACCCCTGGCCTATTGCATTCCCTGTACAGCTGAGCTCAGGGAAGGGAGAAGAAACACAATGAGCCAAGCTGATAGGAGGAGAGAGAAGAGTGACAGAAAAATGACCTCCATCGCTGTACTGCTTCTCCTTTCACTGTCCAGTCACAGGACCTGGGTGGGTCCATGATGACGTAGACTTAGAGGAAGTAGGTTGAATGATTTGTACAGCACTGAGCGAACTACTGGCGCTTTATAAATACTGTATAATAATAATAATAATAATAATAATAATGATGTTGGCCATCAGCCAGAGGACATCTAGCTGCAGAAAAAAAGTACTGCGTGGGGGAATCTCCGGGTTGAAGCTGAATATCGCAGCAAAAGCTGGTTTCGTTATTTTATCTTTTAACGGCCATTCATTTATATTTTGTCATTTTTGTCTGGAGTTCTGCTTTGGGGCCACAGTTGCCCACCCCTGCACTAGGTGCTTGCACCCTCCTGTCCAGGGGCGGACTGACCATTTGGGAACTCGGGCAACTTGGGGCCCGGGGTCAGTAGTGGGCCCCATGAGATGCCCCCGGTACCTTTCATAGGCTTTTTTGGGTGTGGTTTGAATGTGGGCGAGGACACAGGGGCCCCATGATCTCCCATAGCCTGGGGGCCCTATGAGTTGTCAGTCCGCCCCTGCTCTGTTCTTTTTTTACAGTAACATATTTAAAATTGCATGCAAAAAAAAAAATAAATCAAATCTTTGGCCTGCATGAGATCAGATGTGACACGTGACTCTATGTATGAGAGCCTAATGAGGGCCAGGAGCCCACACAGAGAATGTATCATTCTCAGCCCTCTTATCAGAGCTCATTACCCTCATCCCTCGCTGCCATCCGCTCTTGAAAAATACACCTCAGCCATGATTTTCCATGCCAGGCACGTGCTGCTACACGCTCGGTGTAATTCAATGTAATAACAGCGGTGTGTGCGGGGCGGCAAGAGGGATTGAACAATACGGACTGATATATATTCACGGCTCACCCACGTGCTTCATTTTACTAAAAGGACAAATCCTCATCAATATTTCGTGCCGTTCAGAACTTAGCAATAAACATCATTGTTCCCGAAATCACATGATGAGAACTTGTCAGGCTGATGTATAAAAGAGGAACAATCATCCTTACTTCCTGGGGTTCATGGATGAAAGAGGAACTGGGTTGTTATAGCTTGAGTGTTGACTGCATTAACCCCGTGTAGGAAAAAGTTTCTGCTCAACTTACTTCTGAAGAGCACCTGTCTCCTGGTAGGCTGTTGTATGGACAGCCAGGGCCGTGGATAAGGGGGGTACCACCTAGGGTTGGTGTCACTTGGTGCGATAACGCTTGGTGACACCCCTCCGACGATCCCCGGAGAATGGATCGGATCTTCAGATTGGGGAGCATAATGGATCAGACTCCGATCCATTATTCTCAATTCGCAGATCCGATCCATCCTGCGGGGATCTTCGGCTTGCTTTACAACTTACCTTTTTGTGGAGTGGGTCCGGCGTCACCCTGTATAGGTCGATGATCCCCACAGGATGGATCCGATCTTCAGATTGGGGAGCATAATGGATCAGACTCCGATCCATTATGCTCAATTCCAGGGGTGGACTGACAACTCAAGGGGCCCCCGGGCAATAGGGGATCATGGGGCCCCTGTGTCCTTGCCCAAACTCAAAAAAGCCTATGAAAAAGGTACCTGGGGCATCTCATGGGGCCCCCTACTGACCCCGGGCCCTCGGGCAGTGCCTGAATTTCCAAATGGTCAGCCCGCCCCTGCTCAATTCACAGATCCGATCCATCCTGTGGGGATCCTCAGCTTGCTTTTCAACTTACCTTTTCGTGGAGCAGGTCCGGTGTCACCCCGTGCGGTAGGTGTCACACGGTGCAGCTCACACAACCCCCCCACACTTGCCTAGGGACGCCACTGGGTACCACCAGTCCACCTGTATGGAACCCAGGCCAGCAGGGGGGCCCAGGCATCTGGCTGAATCGGATGTGGGCAGGGATCGGCACGGTGGGGGAACAATTACTGGAACCGGTCTCCTGTATACCTTTTCGTGGAGCGGGTCCGGTGTCACCCCGTGCGGTAGGTGTCACCCGATGCAGCGCACACACCCCACACTTGCCTACGGACGCCACTGGGTACCACCAGTCCACCTGTATGGGGCCCAGGCCAGCAGGGGGGCCCAGGCAGCTGGCTGAATCGGATGTGGGCAAGGATCGGCACGGTGGGGGAACAATTACTGGAACCGGTCTCCTGTATGGCTTTCGCCCCACATGGAAGAAAAATATATTTTAAAAATATTCTTCCTAAATATATTGACATATGTTTGAAATACTACAATTTTGGCCGTATTCAATATATTTCAAAATACATTCAATCTACATTTTTGGAATGCATTTACAAATATATGTAAAAATATATGTTAAAATGAATTTTTTATAAGTTAAAAAAAATCTGAAGAATATATTTCAAAAAAATATATTGTTAAAAATATTTTTTATATATTTTGTAATATATAAAAAACGCATTTCAACATGCAGTGTGTGTGTGTATATATATATATATATATATATATATATATAAATTTATATATATATATATAGTTATATATATATATATATATATATATATATATATATATATATATACATACATATACATACACATACACACTGCATGTTGAAATGTGTTTTTATGTATTACAAAATATATGAAAAATATTTTGAAAAATATTTTTTTGAAATATATTCTTCAGATTTTTTTTTTAACATATAAACGTGTATTTTTACATATATTTGTAAATGCATTCCAAAAATGTAGATTGAATGTATTTTTAAAGACATACAGTATATTTGAGAATGTATTTTTAAATATATTTTTCAGATATTTTGTAATAAAAATGCATTTCAACATACAGTATACTATATATATATATATATATATATATATAGTATACTGTATGTTGAAATGCATTTATTTATGCATGCATTTATTTATTGACATATATTTGAAATATATTGAATACGGCCAGAATTGTTATTATTTCAAATATATGTCAATATATTTGGGAACAATATTTTTTTAATTTATTCAAAATATATTTTTCTTCCATATCTGCAGCATCTGAAAGCTGGATTCTTCTCTCCCCGGCCCATCATGTCCTTCACCCTCCCTGTGCACATTTGATTCACCCAGCTGCCTGGGCCCCCACAGTGCCGGCTTCCCTCCTCTCCTTCCCACCAGCATCTGCAAGCACACAGAATGGAGAGTGGGGGGAAGGGTCTGATAATTTTGTTACATTAACCAGCCCCTTCCTTTCCTGAATTAACACAATGAGTGATCGGTACTGATCACTTACTGTGTTCATTCATACATGAAGCATAGTAAACTGTGCTTTTATTTTTATTTTTTTTTAAGGGGGCCCTGTCAGGTTGGCTGTATGGGTCCCATAATTTCTAACAGCAGCCCTGTGGACAGCAGTGGCAGATTAGTGATTGGCTGAGCAGTGGAGGCCTTTTTACACAATGCAGAGGATTAACCCCTTAGGTCCCACAGTGAGTATAACAAGCATGCTTTACTGCATCTACAGACCGATTGTACTGTTGTGTGGTTAGTAACACTTTAACTTCCATTTGATGTATATTTTGTATCGGCAACTTTCTGAAACAAATAGTTTCTGGTATTTATGTTTTGTGGAGCGGGCTGCTTAGTGCTAATCCGGCGGAAAACCCAAAACGGAAATCTGCGGCTTATCCGAGCTTTATTTTGTTGTTTTTGGAATTCCGTCAGGTTTATTTCACGTACCAGTATGAAGGTGTAACGTAAAGTTCCTTTAAGGGCCAGTTCACGCTATAGAAACGCAGTCCAGATACGTTCCAGATGCGTTTTTGCATGCACGTTTTTGATGCGTTTTTGGTGCATTCCGGTACGTTTTTTATGCGTTTTTGCCGTGTTCCAGTGCGTTTTTTTATGCATTCCAGTTCATTTTTTTCCCCTCTCTTTTTCTTCAATTGAAATAGGGACATGTGCATTCCAGTGTGTTTTTGGTGCATTTTAACATGTTCCAGTACAGTTCTGTGCAGAAAAACAATGCAGCCTGTTCTACCTTTTTTTCTGCATCCGGAGCGCACTGGAACTGCAAGCACTGATGTGAACTATGACACTGACAGCCATATCACCTACTTTCTATGCGTTTTGAATGCAAAAAAAAAGCAACTGAATCGCATAGTAGTGTGAACTGACCCTCAGGCAGCCCTGTATTCATTTATACGTCACTAAGGGCCGGTTCACACTATAAAAACGCAGTCCAGATGCATTCCGGATGCGTTTTTGCATGTGCGTTTTTGATGTGTTCCAGTGCGTTTTTTTATGCATTCCAGTTCATTTTTTCTCACTCTCTTTTTCTTCAATTGAAATAGGGACATGTGTGTTCCAGCTCGTTTTTGGTGCGTTTTACCACATTCCAGTAGAGTTCTGTGCAGATAAAATGCAGTCTGTTCTACTTTTTTTTCTGCATCCAGAACGCACTGGAACTGCAAGCGCTGATGTGAACTATGACACCGACCACCACAGAACCTACTTTCTGTGCGTTTTGGATGCAGAAAAAAAAGCAACTGAATCGCATGTAGTGTGAACTGGCCCTCAGGCAGCCCTGTAGTCATTTATACATCACTGAGGGCCGGTTCACACTATAGAAACGCAGTCTGGATGCGTTTTTGCATGCACGTTTTTGGCACGTTTCGGTGCATTTTTTATGTGTTTTTGAGCCGTTCCAGTGCGTTTAATTTTTTCACCTCTCCTTTTCTTCAATTTAAATAAAGACATGTTCATTCCAGCGCATTCTTGGTGTGTTTTTGGCGCATTTTACCGCGTTCCAGTACAGTTCTGTGTAGGAAAAATGCAGCCGGTTCTACTGTTTTTTTCCGGGAACGCACTGGAACTGCAAGTGCTGATGTGAACTATGACATTGACAACCATATCACATACTTTCTGTGCGTTTTGGATGCAGAAAAAAAGCAATTGAAACGCATGTAGTGTGAACTGGCCCTAAAGCCCAACTCCGGCCAAAACTGTTCTTTTTAGTTGTGGAAAAACATGGGAAGAGAGAATACTTTTCCTTTGCTGTCCGTGGCATTGCTGGAGAGATTTCACTTCATTTCCTGTCCTTGTGAGACTCAAACAAGAAATTAGAGGGACAAAAAGACAAACAGTTTTAATGACTTTCACAGAGAAGAAAGGAAAGGCAACCCAAAAGAAAATTAAATGTGACCTGTGGTCAGGGGCGAACTGACAACTCATGGGGCCCCCGGGCAATACGGGATCATGGGGCCCCTGTGTCCTTGCCCAAACTCAAAAAAGCCTATGAAAAAGGTACCAGGGGCATCTCATGGGGCCCCCTACTTACCCCGGACCCTCGGGCAGTGCCCGAATTTCCAAATGGTCAGTCCGCCCCTGACTGTGGCCTTCTCTTCCGTCTTGCACAGTTTGTACCGGCTCCCCTCCTGGACTGAAATGGCTTCCTCTGATTTCACCGCACACTGTGAACTTCTCACTGTCACTGAGCTCCTGAGAGCCACCCATTCTTTCACCAATGTTTGTAGAAGCAATGTGCATGCCTAGGGGCTTGATTTTATACACCTGTGTCCATGGAGGGGAATGGAACACCTGAATCACATGATTTGGAGGGTGGGTCCAATACTTTTGGCAATGTAGTGTATGGACACTTGTGTGAATGCAGCTTTACAGGTATAGGCAGTGCCGGGACAAGGTGGTCCAGTACCCAGGCCAAAGATACCAAACTGGTAGAAAGGATGTGGGGGAGGGAGAACACAGCCTGCATTGCCTCCCGGCTCTCTTCTTCTCTCCTCGTCGCTCCCACTGCTGGGCTGACAAGAAAAGTGATGTCACTGTCACTACTCCTGCCAGGCTTGTAAGAGGAGCCCCCATCCCTACAGTAAACTATTGTGCCCAAGGCAGCCGCCTCTCCTGCCCACCCCTTGTCTCAGCCCTGGGTATAAGTAAAGCAGAGTGATGACTCCACAGTGGGCTGCTACCCCTTAATTGCCAACTAAACTGATGATAACCAGAGCTTCCTTGACTGAGTAGAGGTCCAGGATCTGGATATTCTCTCTGGCAAGGATGTCTGGATCATGAGACCTTCTGAACAGAACTGAGAATTTTTTGGTCAGTGAGGCAGCTCCCATAGACATCGAATGTGTATTTGTCAGTTTCTGTGATGTTAGAAGGGAGGAAGGCTCTCTGCCATGCATGATAGAAGCTGAAGGAATGCCAGTCCGTTCTTAGGAACTGTACGTGATCACAGGCTGTGTTTTATGAATCCTGGACAAGCCATTTCTGGCAGCGATTCAGCACTTAGATTTCCCCCTCACCCAATTACTGCTCAGGCCCATTAGAGTCTTCAACACTGGAAATGCAGATTAAACAGCTGAAGTCCAGACTGGAATGTTATGACGAGAGCTGTCATGGTGAGAGGGGATGATGAAATGGTCTCTACTCCATGTCCAAAACCAGCCTGTCCCCCGGTTGGACCAGAGTTGGGCCTCCAATGGGTCACTCACCCACAACAACCTATTTTGGGTTCATTTTTCTAATGCAGCAATCTGATTGGTTGCTGAGGTTGTGTTTTTTGTTTTTTTTTTGGGGGGGGTTTCTTGAAAACCAACTGCTGTTTGTCTACAGTTGATGAAAAGGCGAGGATTCGGATTCTGAAGGCAACACATAAACCATAGCAAATTTTTTTTATTAATTTATAGATGAATACATTAATCTTTATATATATGAAGATATATATATATTGGAATAATTACATATTATAATATTATCAATAGAAATAATAAATCATATAAAAAATTGATGATACAAGTAAATCATCATGGGGTATCTTGTACATTCAGGGCCAGGACAAGGAGGGGGCTGCCCTGGGCACTGTGGTATCATGTGAGGTGGGGGGCGAGATTGGAGGGGAGGGAATTTGTGTTGGGAGAGGGAATATTGGAGAAGGCAGGGGGTAACAGTTGTTCTAGGAGGGGCAATTTGGGGGAGTGTGCTAGGAGTGGTGATTTGGGGGGATTAGTTGGAGGGACATGGGGGAAGAGGATTTGTGCTAGGGCAGGTAATTTGGGGGGTTTGTGTTAGAAGGGGAAATTTTTTTTTTTTGAGAGGGGGAATTTGTGCTGGGCGGCACAGTGGCTTAGTGGTTAGCACTTCTGCCTTGCAGTAATTGGGTCATGGGTTCAGTTCCCAACCATGGCGCTTCTTGCATGGAGTTTGCATGTTCTCTCTGTGTTCGCGTGGGTTTCCTCCGGGTACTCCAGTTTCCTTCCACACTTCAAAGACATGCTGGTAGGTTAATTGGCTCCTGTCTAAATTGTCCTAGTTTCATCCCTGGCCATGCGGGATCTCCTGCATGGTGGGGGTTGGGGAAAGACCTGGCAACCTACCCTGTAAAATAATTGCTAAGAGAATTCATGGAAAAAGTTGCTTATGAGTGACGGTCCATGCAATCGCCAAGGGTCGGATACGACTGAATGGATAGATAGATAGATAGAATTTGTGCTAATAGGGATGTTTGGGCGTTATTTGTGCTAGGAGAGGAAGGAGAATTTTGTGGACACACCAAAGGGATGACTTCACTCAACACATTTCGCAGAACATTACTGTTTTATCAGGACACTGATACCACCAATGTAACCAGATATCCCCTATGGGGCAGGTATAAGGGTACCTAGGCAGAATGGGAAACACCGTCAGAGAACCAGGGAAAGGGAACCATCACCAGCCAATATACTGGGGCCCATAGGTCTACAAGAAGGTATCTGGAGGAATCACTCCACTTTCCAAGATCTTGTGGATACAACAAAGTATTGACTTCACTCATTTTGGTAGGATCACAATGTACATGGAATAACATTCACTGTCCATTCCACACAACCCATATGTTCCAAGTACAGGGGCACCCAGGGAAACCCCCCAGAACACCAGGGATAGGATATGATAACTTGTCAATATACTGGGGCTCAATAGGGCTACAAGAAGGGATCTGGAGGAATCATTCCCCTTTTGAGGATCTTGTGGATTCAAAAAAGTACTGACTTCACTCATTTCGGTAGGATCAAAATGTACATGGAATAACATTCACTGTCCATTCAACACAACTCACACCACCAATGTAACCAGATATCCCATATGTTCCAAGTACAGGGGCACCCAGGGAAACCCCCCAGAACACCATGGATAGGATGTGATAACTTGTCGATATACTGGGGCCCAATAGGGCTACAAGAAGGGATCTGGAGGAATCATTCCCCTTTTTAAGATCTTGTGGATACAACAAAATACTGACTTCACTCGTTTCGGTAGGATCACAATGTACATTCAATAACTTTGACTGTCCATTCAACACAACTCACACCACCAATGTAACCAGATATCCCATATGTTCCAAGTACAGGGGCACCCAGGGAACCCCCCCAGAGCACCAGGGATAGGATATGATAACTTGTCAATATACTGGGGCCCAATAGGGCTACAAGAAGGGATCTGGAGGAATCATTCCCCTTTTGAGGATCTTGTGGATACAACAAAGTACTGACTTCACTCATTTCGGTAGGATCAAAATGTACATGGAATAACATTCACTGTCCATTCAACACAACTCACACCACCAATGTAACCAGATATCCCATATGTTCCAAGTACAGGGGCACCCAGGGAAGCCCCCCAGAATACCAAGGATAGGATACAATAACTTGTCAATATACTGGGGCCCAATAGGGCTACAAGAAGGGATCTGGAGGAATCATTCCCCTTGTGATGATCTTGTGGATACAGTAGAGGTGGTGAGGGATCAGGCAAGTGAACACTTATTTATATATATTACATTGGAGGATTCATTCCAGTTGTTGACTAATGACCCTATCCCTGGTGGCCTAACAATGTTCTCTCCTCAACCTGGGTGCCCCTGTACCTGTGACATAGGGGACATCTAAAACAGAAAAAGTACGGCGCTATAAATAAAATAAAAAACTAAAAAAAGTCTAATGATTTCCAGCAGAAATAAAAAGTCTCTCATAAAAAATATAAGTTCAAAAAATTAAAAAAATCACTATGGGAGTCCACCATCATCAGCATCCTCAGAAAATACTGCCTCGTACCAGACTGAAATGACCCCACAATTAAGTGCGGGTCAAGAAAAGCGTACTGCGGATATCAAATTTGGATGACGAACTCCGACACTTTTGACTCTGGAGGGATAAGATGATTTCCAAGTGCTGGATATAGACAGGCACCTGTTCGATCCCTCTCAATGGATTCCCATATCAGGCATTAACTCCCAACTGATATTCCAGGTAATATTGCCAGATATAGACCTAAAAAAATGAATTATCCTCAAAGAGGACAAAATCTTCCAAAAAGCAAAAGAATCCTCATAGTGTAGTATAATTAAAAGGATATATTGCCTTACAACGTAGTATTAAAAGTACATCAAAAGAGAATTAAAACAGCATGTCACCATATAACCAAATGGTATGTTTCTAACCAACAATATGGCCGCCATGTTCCTGTGCATGCTGACGTCACGCGCTCTGGCTCCTCCTAATGTGTTTTGTCATCTGTGATGTCTTCGGGGGGATATCTGATTATATTGGTGGTGTCAGTTATGTTGGATTGACGGGCACTATTATTGCATGTACATTGTGATCCTATCAACAATAATAGCACGGGTGAAGCAGTAATAAACTGTGAAACGCGTCAAGCGAATTCAACCCCACAGAACCAGCACCAGGGATCTTTTACAAAATATAGATACAAGTAATAACTTGGACATGTATATATGATCTTCGAGCTGGACAATGTTAAGTGGTTTGGTAGGAATTGGTGTTTTATTGCAATATTCAACACATTTACAAAGATACCCCGCGATGAACTCTTTTATCTGGGTATTTTATATATAATCGATTATTTTTATTGATGTATAAATAAAATGATTTTTTTAAATAAGAAATTGTCATCTGGTCTACGTAGTGCCTTACAAATCCGAGGCTCCACCTTTTCATTATGTCTTTTGATACATGGATGGGGCACTTTACAATATGTGTCTAAATTTATTGAGGAAATTGGTAATGCATCCAGGGCCACGGTAGTAAAAGAACATTTGACCAAGTAATACCTGTAAATATTAGGTTTATTTATTTATTACAGTATTTATAAAGTGCTAACAATTTATGTGGTGCTTTACATATCGCAGCATTCCTATTGGTCCCTGTCCTCAAGAGCTTACGGTCTAAGGACCCTATCTCACATTCAAACATACACAGTAGGAGCCATATAACCGCCCAGCACGTCTTTTGCTTGTTAAAAATAAAGATTTTCCATCTACCACTGGAGCATTTTTTATCTTTCTGAAGCAGGGGCGGAATGACAACTCATGGGGCCCCCGGGCAATAGGGGATCATGGGGCCCCTGTGTCCTTGCCAAAACTCAAAAAAGCCTATGAAAAAGGTACCAGGTGCATCTCATGGGGCCCCCTACTGACACCGGGCCCTCGGGAAGTGCACGAGTTTCCAAATGGTCAGTCCGCCCCTGTTCTGAAGAACACTAGGGAACAGGGGCGGAATGACAACTCATGGGGCCCCCGGGCAATAGGGGATCATAGGGCCCCTGTGTCCTTGCCAAAACTCAAAAAAGCCTATGAAAAAGGTACCAGGTGCATCTCATGGGGCCCCCTACTGACCCCGGGCCCTCGGGAAGTGCCGAGTTTCCAAATGGTCAGTCCGCCCCTGTTCTGAAGAACACCAGGGAACAGGGGCGGACTGACAACTCATGGGGCCCCCGGGGCAATACGGGATCATGGGGCCCCTGTGTCCTCACCCAAGTTCAAAAAAGCCTATGAAAAAGGTACCAGGTGCATCTCATGGGGCCCCCTACTGACCCCGGGCCCTCGGGAAGTGCCCAAGTTTCCAAATGGTCAGTCCGCCCCTGTTCTGAAGAACACCAGGGAACAGGGGCGGAATGAAATCTCATGGGGCCCCCAGGCAATAGAGGATCATAGAGCCCTAGTGTCCTTGCCCAAACTCAAAAAAGCCTATAAAAAAGGTACCAGGGGCATTTCATGGGGCCCCCTACTGACCCCGGGCCCTCAGGCAGTGCCCGAGTGCTCGAATGGTCAGTCCACCCCTACCAGGGAAGATCTCCTCCATTCAGCAATCTTGTCTCCAAATATCACCCAAACCGTACTCTCCGCTCATCACAAGACCTCCTCCTCTCTAGCTCCCTTGTCTCCTCCTCCCATGCTCGTCTCCAGGACTTATCCAGAGCTTCCCCCATCCTCTGGAACTCTCTACCACAATTTATCGGACTATCGCCTACTCTGCTCACTTTTAGGCGATCTCTGAAAAGCTATCTCTTCAGGGAAGCCTATCCTGCCCTCAGCTAATAATGGAATCTTCTGCTCTTCCTACCAGTCCATCCCCCACAGTTATTACCTTTTGTACCACTAGCCCCTCCCTCCTAGATTGTAAGCTCCCAGGATCAGGGCCCTCCTATCCCTCTTGTATTGAACTGTATTGTTGCTGTATTGTCTCCCGTTATATTGTAAAGTGCTGAGCAAACTGTTGGCGCCATAAATCCTGTATAATAATAATAATAATTCTCCCTTTGATACTCATATGCCTATAAGTTCTTTCATTGTGGTTGTCAAGGTCATTCATATATATATATATATATATATATATATATATATGTCACATTTCAATATATTTATTGTGATTTGTAGGTAGCTATTTATAAGAAATGTGTTCATTGTATGAATTTGTAAGAGACATGCATACAAGCATATTGTAACTTCAATTTATTTGATTGTATTGAAGTTTTACAGAACTATTCACAGAAGCAAATTCAGTTCTAGAACAAAACACAACGCTGCTTCTGTCAGTTTTGTTAGGCTAGCTGTCGGCTAACCGTTAGTAGGACAGCATGAGTGTTATTTAGCTGTAGCAAAAAAAACAAACAAACAGGTGTTCTGCCCTACCAGACAGAGCTGTGCTGTGTGGCAGAGCTGTATAAATTTTAGAACGGGATGGACAAATATACAATTGGAACACAGCTCCTTTATTTGCATTTTATTTGCATAGACTTCCCAACTTTAGTTGAGGTTCCCAGTGAGAATTGGCCGTACTTTTTCAGATTGCCTGAAATGCTCTGGAAGGGAATTGCTCAGAAACAAGAAGTTCTTGCTCAGCAAGTAATACGAGGATCGCTTTCAGCTAAGAAGGAGTACATCAATTACTGGGATTCCTGAAGATGCCGGTGCGCAAAGTTGGCTGTTGTTTCTGACTGCAAGGATTTAAAGGCCAAGACCTTTGTGGCCAAGAATGTGAGCTCTGTTAGCCTAGCCCAGTACATCCAACTAACAAGAAAACTGCATGATTTCCATCCTATAGATTTTGTAGGTATGTGGTTTCACTGGATATTTTACAAAAATGTAATATATTGCAGCTTACCAATCATTAGATGTGGCGACTGCATTCGATTTTTTTTTTCCTTCTGTTTTCACCTGGTGATCTGGCCAATAGCACACCTCCTGTAGTATTAGGGTGCCTCCACTCTGGATGAAGGAGCTCAGGGAGCACCTTTAGACAGCAGCATTGTCAATCTGTAGCACTGACACCTTGCAGTGCTGGGGTCAGTTCTCCATTGTGAGCTATCCATATACACTATATTGCCAAAAGTATTGGGACATCCCTCCAAATCCTTGGATTCAGGTGTTCCAACTACCTCCATTATTATTATACAGGATTTATATAGCGCCAACAGTTTGTGCAGCGCTTTACAAAATGAAGGCAGAGAGTACAGTGACAATACAATTTGGTACAAGAGGAAACAGAGGGCCCTGATCCTGGGAGCTTACAATCTAGGAGGAAGGGTTGAGTGATACAAAAGGTAATAGCTGTGGGGGGATGGGCTGATGGAGGAAGTAAAAAGCACTTTACTAGTTAGAAGCAGGATAGACTTCTTTAACTACCTGCCGACCGCAGATAGCCGAATGACGGCTTCACTGCGGCCGGCCAGTTCTGAGTGGACGTCATATGACGTCCCCCCAGAACGCGCTCTCCTGTGCGCCCCAGGGGGCGCGCACCCGGCGATCTCCGTGAACGCTGTGTCCTACGGACACAGCTGATCACGTGATGTGGTAAAAGGCCAATCACAGCGGCCTTTTACCACCTGATCAGCGGTGTCCAATGACACGCTGATTAGAGGGAAATGCAAGTGCCGGTTCTCGGCTGCACTTTCCTCACGCTGTCAGATCAGGGATCGGCACCGATCATCAGGGCACTGATGATCAGTGCCCTGATGATCGGTGCCCAGCAGTGCCACCCGCAAGTTCCGCCCACCTGTGCCCAGCAGTGCGCCCACTAGCTCCGCCCACCTGTGCCCAGCAGATCACCCACCTGTGCCCAGCAGTGCACCCACCTGTGCCACTCTGCAGTGCCACCTACCTGTGCCCAGAAGTGCCACCTACATGTGCCCAGCAGTGCCACCCACCTGTGCCCACCCACCTGTGCCCACCAGTGCCACCCACCTGTGCCACCCACCTGTGCTCACCCACCAGTGCTGCCCACCAGTGCCACCCACCAGTGCAGCCCAGCAGTGCTGCCAGTCAGTGCACCCAGTCAGTGCCCAGGGGTTGTGCCAGTCAGTGCCGCCAGTCAGTGCCGTCTATCAGTACCCATCATCAGTGTCACCTATCAGTGCCACCTATCAGTGCTGCATATTAGTGCCGCCTATCCGTGACACCTCATTAGTGCTGTCTATCAGTGCCCTTTAGTGCTGCCTATCAGTGCCCATCAGTGCCGCCTATCAGTGCCCATCAGTGCTGCCTCATTAACGCACATCAGTGAAGGAGAAAAAATGCCTGTTTGAAAAATTTTATAATAGAAACAAAGAAACTTTTTTTTTTTTTTTCAAATTTTTTGCACTTTTTTATTTATAGCGCAAAAAGTAAAGCGCCCAGTGGCGATTAAATACCACCAAAAGAAAGCTCTATTTGTGAGAAAAAAATGATAAAAATTTCATATGGGTACAATGTTGCATGACCGTGCAATTGTCAATCAAAGTGCGGCAGCGCTGAAAGCTGAAAATTGGCCTGGTAAATAAGGGGGTATAAGTGCCTGGTAGGCAAGTGGTTAAAGAGAAAGTTTTTCAGGGATTGTCTAAAGGTGGATAGATTAGGAGCTAGTCGGACAGATTGGTGTAGAGAGTTCCATAGAATGGGAGAAGCTTGGGAGAAGTCCTGGAGGTGAGCATGGGAGGAGGTGACACGGGAACTAGAGAGCAGAAGGTCTTGGGAGGATCGAAGAGAGTGGTTTGGTTGGTATTTTGAGACCAGGTTGGTGATGTAGCTGGGGGCAGAGTTGTGGATGGCTTTGTAGGTTGTTGTTAGTATTTTGAATTTTATTTGTTGAGCGACTGGAGGCCAGTGGAGGGATTGGCAGAGAGGGGTGGAGGACACTGAGTGGAGGCCAGTGGAGGGATTGGC
Organism: Staurois parvus; assembly: GCF_062004578.1. Classification (NCBI taxonomy): domain Eukaryota; kingdom Metazoa; phylum Chordata; class Amphibia; order Anura; family Ranidae; genus Staurois; species Staurois parvus. The sequence continues at coordinate 312,805 of NW_028318131.1, read as the reverse complement.
AGAGAGGGATGGAGGACACTGAGTGGAGGCCAGTGGAGGGATTGGCAGAGAGGGGTGGAGGACACTGAGTGGAGGCCAGTGGAGGGATTGGCAGAGAGGGGTGGAGGACACTGAGTGGAGGCCAGTGGAGGGATTGGCAGAGAGGGGTGGGGGACACTGAGTGGAGGCCAGTGGAGGGATTGGCAGAGAGGGGTGGAGGACACTGAATGGAGGCCAGTGGAGGGATTGGCAGAGAGGTGTGGAAATATTCCACGGCCAACTGTTAGTGGGATTATAACAAAGTGGAAGCAACTGGGAACAACAGCAACTCAGCCACCAAGTGGTAGGCCACGTCACATGACAGAGTGGGGTCAGCGCATGCTGAAGCGCACAGTGCACAGAAGTCGCCAACTGTCTGCAGAGTCAATAGCTAAAGCCCTCCAAACTTGGTGTGGCCTTCACAACAACAGTGCATAGAGAGCTTCATGGACTGGGTTTCCATGGCCGAGCAGCCTCATCCAAGCCTTACGTCATCGGATGCCATAGTGTAAAGCACACCGCCACTGGACTCTAGAGCAGTGGAGACGTGTTCTCTGGAGTGACCAATCACACTTCTCTGTCTGGCAATCTCTGGGACATGTCTGGGTTTGGCGGTTGCCAGGAGAATGGTACTTGCCTGACTGCATTGTGCCAAGTATAGAGTTTGGTGGAGGGGGGACTATGGTGTGGGGTTGTTTTTCAGGGGTTGGGCTTGGCCCCCTAGTTCCAGTGATGGAAACTCTTAAGGCGTCAGCATACCAAGACATTTTTGGACAATTTCATGCTCCCAACTTTGTGGGAAGAGTTTGGGGATGGCCTCTTCCTGTTCCAACATGACTGCGCACCAGTGCACAAAGCAAGGTCCATAAAGACATGGAGGAGCCAGTTTGGGGTGGAGGAACTTGACTGTCCTGCACAGAGTCCTGACCTCAACCCCATAGAACACCTTTGGGATGAATTAGAGCGGAGACTGTGAGCCAGGCCTCCTCCCCCGACATCAGTGCCTGACCTGACAAATGTGCTTCTGGAAGAATGGTCCAACCTTCCCATAGACACCCTCCTAAACCTTGTGGACGGCCTTCCCAGAAGAGTTGAAGCTGTTATAGCTGCAAAGGGCGGGGCCAGCTCAATATTGAACCCTACGGACTAAGATTGGGGGGCCATTAAAGGTCATGTGCGGGGAAAGGGCGGCCAACCAATACTTCTGGCAATATAGTGTAGTTGGTTTATGTGGGTTTCCTCCAGGTTTTCCACTTTCAAAAACATAGCCACTTGGTAATTAGCCTCCTCTTCACATTGTCACAATGACAGGGTAGGAGCTGTAATCACTACAGAATATGTTGGTGCCACGTACACAAAATACAGCAGTCACTTAAATATTAAATTTGCCCTTTACAAACAATGACACCTAGGTGGGGCGTGATGACGTCTGTAATGACGCAATGGGTGCAAAAATGAGGCCGATCTTCATTTTTTAGGTTCCACCACAGACCTCTAAAGGATAAAAACATTATGAAAAATAATTATGCAAAAAATGCTGAGCGTAATTCTCAGGATACTTGACACCTTGTTGAACTATAACGCCTGGTTCACACCAATGCAGGGTTTTGTTTTTTTTTGCCAAAACGCACTACAGTCCATTTAACATAGTTTCCTATGGTACACATTCACATCTAGGCTTTTTTCAGCTGCTGCGTTTTTGGAAAGGGTCAAGGACTTTTTTTAAACGCAAAACGGTGCGGTTTTGGTTCAGTTGACTTCAGTGGAGATACTGCAGAAAAAACACGTCATGCATTTTTGATGGCGCGCACCACTTTTGAAAATGTACGGTTGGTACGAAATGCATTAAGGAGGAGCCCAGCACGCTGAGACGTCACGCCGCTGGACCTCCGTGATCCGGCGGCGTGACGTCTCAGCGTGTGGGGCTTCTCCTTTTGTTACTAGCCGGTTAGTGCACCCAGCAGCTTATAGGCTTCATACCTATTTGCAGATTCATTTCATTCCATGTTACCTATTCTCAGATGGTTTACTCCATATTGACCCATGAGTATTTTTTGAATGTGTGTTCATTCATTTTTTTACTAAATAAAATATTTTTTATGTGAACTACTACACTATGGGCACCATTTCTTGCTCTGGTTCGAGCACTTAATCCCCCAGGAACCCAAGGTGACCATCCCAGGGCCCAGAGGAGAGATACCTGTTGCAGACCCTCACCGCAGACGTAAAGGGGACCTCTAGAATTTGTAGAAGAGGTTGTTCCATTCCAGGCTGCATCTTTCTCCAGAACTGAGGGAACCTCGGGCTTATCTGATTTATATGCGCAATTTTAGTGCGCCTCTGGTGAGTGTGCATTTTTATTGCGCCTCTGGTGAGTGTGCATTTTTATCATTCCTTTTCGCACGTCACCGGACTACAGTCACTACTGGGATTAGGAGAAGTCACCTATTTATACACCTGTTGAATTTCAACATTGGAATAATTTATACCACTGTGGGACATTTACTACTTTAACGTATGGCTATACGGACGTTATCCATATATAATATATATTTTTTATTTTTTTTTATGGTGATTTTTATTGTGTTTTACTGGTATAAATGATTGAAGTCACTTAGATCTAGCGCTACCTTGTTAAACTACAATGCCTGGTTCACACCAATGCGGGGTTTTTTGTTTTTTTTTGCAGAAACGCACTACAGTCCATTTAACATGGTTTCCTATGGGACACATTCACATCTAGGTGTTTTTCAGCTGCTGCGTTTTTGGAAAGGGTCGGGGACTTTTTTAAACGCAGAACGGTGCGGTTTTGGTTCAGTCAACTTCAGTGGAGATACTGCAGAAAAAAACACGTCATGCGTTTTTGATGCGTTTCGCATTTTGCATCTTTTAATCTGACAAACAACAAATTGGCAAAAAAAGCATAAAAAAACGCAGAAATGCCTACGCGTTTTTACTGCGTTTTTGCGGTGGATCAGTGTGAAAGTAGCCTTACAATACAATGTGGTGCTCATTACAGCTTAACACGTCCCGTTTGCATGAGGACTAAGCCCTGGTTCACAATGACGCGGTGCAGAATTTGCAGCATTTTCTGTGCGAATTCCGCACCGCATCAGAATCACACTCCATTCGTGCGAAACGCTGCGGGTGTGTATGTTAACAACATCCCGAAAGCGGTCCGCAAAACGCGGTGCGATGTGCAGAATCGGATCGCATAGGTGTGAATACCCATGTGATACGATTCTAGTGCGGACCAAAAAAAGGGTCCTGCATGTTTTTGGTGCGGGTGCACAAAATGTACGGCTCCATTCGCACCACACACAAACTGCATGTGATTTGCACAGGAATGCAGTGCGGTTCCTGTGCGAATCACATGTGATATGCTCATCTCCAAGACTTTCCCAGGGCTTAACCCATCCTCTGGAACTCCCTACCCCAATCTATCAGACTATCACCTACTCTGCTTACTTTTAGGCGATCTCTGAAACCTATATCTTCAGGGAAGCCTATCCCGCCCTCTGCTAAAAAAACGTCCCAGGGGCATTTCATGGGGCCCCCTACTGACCCCGGTCCCTCGGGCAGTGCCCGAGTGCTCGAATGGTCAGTCCGCCCCTGCCAGGGAAGATCTCCTCCTATCAGCAATCTTGTCTCCAAATATCACCCAAACTGTACTCTCCGCTCCTCACAAGACCTCCTGCTCTCTAGCTCCCTTGTCTCCTCCTCCCATGCTCATCTCCAGGACTTCTCCAGAGCTTCCCCCCTCCTCTGGAACTCTCTACCCCAATTTATCAGACTATCGCCTACTCTGCTCACTTTTAGGTGATCTCTGAAAACCTCTCTCTTCAGGGAAGCCTATCCTGCCCTCAGCTAATACTGGAATCTTCTACTCTTCCAACCAGTCCATCCCCCACAGTTATTACCTATTGTACCACTAGCCCCTCCCTCCTAGATTGTAAGCTCCCAGGATCAGGGCCCTCCTATCCCTCTTGTATTGAACTGTATTGTTGCTTTATTGTCTCCTGTTATATTGTAAAGCGCTGAGCAAACTGTTGGCGCCATAAATCCTGTATAATAATAATATATAAATCCTGTATAATAATAATATATAAATCCTGTATAATAATAATAATAATATACCGCACCGCATATATGTGAACTTAAAGTGTCATTTCTGTCTGCTGCTTCCTTCCTCTTCTATCAGCATGAGTCACTTCTGACAAGTTTTCCTGACACCAAGACGATAAAAAGGTGACAGGGGAGGGAGCTCCAGCACACAGCCTGCGATTGACAGCTTCATCTCTGTTCCTGTGTGATAGGAAGGGGGGTCCCTAACCTCCAATCAGCTCTCAGTGAGCTATGCAGAGTGTAACTTCAGCTCTCTGTCCCCTGCTTTCTGAAAACTCAGACAAGCTGTATAAGTTCTGCACTTTGGCTGCAGAGGAGAGACGGCTGCAGATATACAGGTACAACTTATGTAGGAGGATTTGTTTCATCTCTGTGTGTGTGAGGCCAGTCCCTTCACTGGGTAAACGGAAGGCTTTCCATCTGCTTTCAATGAGTCCCTCTAGTTCTACAAAAACAAATGTTGGACGGGACAGTTGGACTCATTATTTCCACACAATCTGCCGCAGAGATGTAGTAGGATCCAGGAGAGCGTTCTGTACCGGCGCGGGGATTACCGGCGTGCTGTTTACTTGCAGTCGATAATCCGGGGGCCAGGAATAGCTCCAGAATCCAAAGTGTTTTTCTGTTTAATTAAATCCGATTATAAAGAGGCGCACCCGGGAGCTCTGGGGGGGGGGGGGAGCGGACTCTGGTGACACGCGGCAAAGCTCCCCCTGGAAAATGAAAGATGCGCTATTTTCGGACAGGTGGGACGACTTGAACGTCAACGTTAATCTGGGCTGAGGATCTCAGAGTCAATGGAGGGATTATGGACTGGTACTGCGGGAAGGTCAGGCTTGCTCTCCTGGTAATCCCCTAAACCCATCCACCGCTGTTATCTGACACATGATACCACGCCATTGTGGGGGGGGGGGGGGTTGCACCCTCCAGATGAGAGCCCAATGCAGAGCCGGCGGCCGGAATCGGCTGATGGGAGTTCATCACGGCGAGGACAGAATCAGCATATATTATTACCGCAAACAAACCGGTTTCATCTGTTTACTTCCAACATTACGCCCTGCTTCGCACTGATACGGTTTCTGTGCGATTTCCACACCGCATCATAATCGCACCCCAATCATGCGAACCGCTGCGGGTGTGTATTCTAAGTTAACAGTTCACAAAATGCGATGCGATGTGCAGACTTGAATCGCGTGGCTGTGAACACCCAATACGATCCGATTCTGGTGCGGACAATAAAAGGGTCCTGCACTATTATGGTGCGGATGTGATGTGATTTGAGCCGTACAAAATGAATGGCTCAAATCGCACCGCACAGAAATTGCATGTCATTTGACAGGAATGCAATGCGGTTCCTGTGCGAATCACATGCGATGTGCTTCACTGCATCAGTGTGAACACTATATCCGGTCTCCCCGGACCCTGCATTCACTATATCAGGTCTCCCCAGACCCTGCATTCACTATATCCGCTCTCCCCGGACCCTGCATTCACTATCTCTGGTCTCCCCGGACCCTGCATTCACAATATCTGGTCTCCCCGGACCCTGCATTCACTATATCCTCTCTCCCCGTACCCTGCATTCACTATATCTGCTCTCCCAGGACCCTGCATTCACTATATCCGCTCTCCCCGGACCCTGCATTCACTATATCTGGTCTCCCCGGACCCTGCATTCACCATATCCGGTCTCCCCGGACCTTGCATTCACTATATCTGCTCTCCCCGGACCCTGCATTCACCATATCCGGTCTGCCTCGACCCTGCATTCAATATATCCGCTGTTCCTGGACCGTGCATTCACTATATCTGGTCTCCCAGGACCCTGCATTCACTATATCTGGTCTCCCAGGATCCTGCATTCACTATATCTGGTCTCCCAGAACCCTGCATTCACTATATCTGGTCTCCCCGAACCCTGCATTCACTATATCTGCTCTCCCCAGACCCTGCATTCACTATATCTGGTCTCCCCGGACCCTGCATTCACTATATCTGGTCTCCCCGGACCCAGCATTCACTATATCTGGTCTCCCCGGACCCTGCATTAACTATATCCGCTCTCCCCGGACCCCACATTCAATATATCTGCTCTCCCCAGACCCTGCATTCACTATATCCGCTCTCCCCGGACCCTGCATTCACTATATCCGCCCTCCCTGGACCCTTCTGTCACTATATCTGGTCTCCCCAGTCCCTGCAATCACTATATCTAGTCTCCCCAGTCCCTGCATTCACTATATCTGGTCTCCCACAGTACACAACATGGAAGTGCAATTATTTTAGTAAATATAAACTGATAAATACCTTTTCTCATCAGCATTATATAGCAGTCTTGTGACTTCAGCTGAGCACTGGTTAAAGCTTGTAGGAGGAGTTTTCTTTCTGCCCTAGGAGGATGCAGAACCCCTGACCTCGGTCCGGACAGTGCTGATTGGCCCTGTGCTGATCACATGCACCCTCCAAAGAAAAAAAAAAAAAACCTTTCTAGCAATACACACCAAACTGAGCATGTGCATGTGACTACGTATTCAGTCTGTATCAGGTGGTCAAGCAGGAGGAGCAGAGAAGACAGGATCAAACAGCTTTTTTCCACAATGCAGAGGACTAACCCCTTAGGTTCCACAGTGAGTATAACAAGCATGCTTTACTGCATCTACAGATTGTTGTGGGTTTAGGAACACTTTAAATAAAACAGTGAACTGTACAAAGCAGCATGACCTCATCTGATTTCTATTTATTACGCGGAGCTCCTAGTGTTTAATTTGTCCCGGGGGGAGTGATTACATTTTAGGAGAGGGGTAATCTATACATCAAACCTATAGACGTGAGCCATCGCCTGCAAGGGGGGGGGGCGTCACATCTGCGGCCCGATTCATAGTTCTCAATGGCTCTGTGATTCAGCCGCTGTCAGGCCCGCCCGGGGAATTCTGGGTAACGCTGTGACTTGGGCTTTGTTTAATTGTGTATAGAGGGAAGCGGGGGGTTAATTACACGTTAGTCGCTGACAATGGAAATCACTGATTGGAAGACGGGAAGAGAAGAAAGCCTTATGTAACGAGTGAGCACAAACATGTTTATTAGGGGCGGCGGGCTGACATCAGGACGCGGCGTATCGCCAGCAGATTCCAGCTACACAGCTGTCAGCATCTGCCCTGTTCCAGCGGACGGCCCGGAGGATTCACCATTGTTTTCTGGAGGCGTGGAGCCGTCCAATATTAATATTGTTCTTCACGGAAATTCCTTCCCTGGCCTGCGCTCCTAACGCCAACCGCGGTCTGCACAGGCGCCAGGATTCCTCAAAACACTCAGTGACACCAAAGTAGAGGTGTTTGTGCTGAGTGACATCATAAAGGTCTGCTTAGGCCAGGCAAACAAGAGCTGTGAAAAGTCAATCTATTCGAGAACTAATATGAAAAAAAAATCTCTGAGATCTATTTATAAAAAAAAAAATTGCTGTGTGAATGTTTCAGCATTTGGATCACCATTGCGAATAATATGTGAATTTCCTATGATCGTCAGCACCATCTAATGGCCAGAATGGGGTATTTTCCTGTAAGACACTGGATGGCGCTGAGGGCCATAGGTAAAAATGCATTTTTACTGCTTTCCGTCCACCCTATAGCGGAAGTACTGCTACAGGGCGACAGGAGTGCGCAAAATCACACATATATATATTGTAAAGCGCTGAGCAAACTGTTGGCGCTATATAAATCCTGTATAATAATAATAATAATTTTATATATATATATATATATATATATAATATATATATATATTAAAAAAAAAGTATATATATAAAATATACATATATATATATAAAATATATATTGTATTCACTATGTCAGGTCTCCCCGGATCCTGCATTCATTATATCTGGTCTCCCCGGACCCTGCATTCACTATATCCACTCTCCCCGGACCCTGCATTCACTATATCTGCTCTCCCCGGACCCTGCATTCACTATATCTGCTCTCCCAGGACCCTGCATTCACTATATCCGGTTTCCCAGGACCCTGCATTCACTATATCCGCTCTCCTCGGACCCTGCATTCACTATATCCGCTCTCCCCGGACCCTGCATTCACTATCCTGTATCTGTTCTCCCCGGACCCTGCATTCACTATATCCGCTCTCCCTGGACCCCGCATTCACTATATCTGGTCTCCCCGAACCCTGCATTCACTATATCCGCTCTCCCCGAACCCTGCGTTCATTATAGCTGGTCTCCCCGGACCCTGCATTCACTATATCTGGTCTCCCCGGACCCTGCATTGACTATATCCGCTCTCCCCGGACCCCGCATTCACTATATCCGCTCTCCCTGGACCCCGCATTCACTATATCCGGTCTCCCTGGACCCTGCATTCATTATATCTGGTCTCCCCGGACCCTGCATTCACTATATCCACTCTCCCCGGACCCTGCATTCACTATATCTGGTCTCCCCGGACCCTGCATTCACTATATCTGCTCTCCCAGGACCCTGCATTCACTATATCCGGTTTCCCAGGATCCTGCATTCACTATATCCGCTCTCCTCGGACCCTGCATTCACTATATCCGCTCTCCTCGGACCCTGCATTCACTATATCCGCTCTCCCCAGGCCCTGCATTCACTATCCTGTATCTGCTCTCCCCGGACCCTGCATTCACTATATCCGCTCTCCATGGACCCTGCATTCACTAGATCCAGTCTCCCCAGACCCTGCATTCAGTATATCTGGTCTCCCCGGACCCTGCATTCACTATATCTGCTCTCCTCGGACCCTGCATTCACTATATCCGCTCTCCCCGGACCCTGCATTCACTATATCTGGTCTCCCCAGACCCTGCATTCACTATATCTGGTCTCCCCGGACCCTGCATTCACTATATCTGCTCTCTCCGGACCCTGCATTCACTATATCCGGTCTCCCCGGACCCTGAATTCATTTTATCCGGTCTCCCCGGACCCTGCATTCACTATATCCGGTCTCCCCGGACCCTGAATTCATTTTATCCGGTCTCCCGGACCCTGCATTCACTATATCCGGTCTCCCACAGTACACTGAACATGGAAATGCAATTATTTTAGTAAATATAAACTGCTAAATACCTTTTCTCATCAGCAGTATATAGCAGTCTTGTGACTTCTATCAGTGTCCAGCTGAGCACTGGGTAAAGCTTATAGGAGTTTTCTTTCTGCTCTAGGAGTATGCAGGACCCCTGACCCTCTGGACAGTGCTGATTGGTCCTGTGCTGATCACATGCACCCTCCCAATAAAAAAAAAAATCTTGCTAGCAACACACACCAAACTGAGCATGTGCAGAGTAAATCCACACCAAATGTCTTATCAGGGGATAAGAGCAGGACACTGGAAGAAGGGGAGGATCAGAGAAGACAGGATCAAACATCAAACAATGCAGAGGATTAACCCCTTAGGTTCCACAGTGAGTATAACAAGCATGCTTTACTGCATCTACAGACTGATTGTACTGTTGTGGGTTCAGGAACACTTTAAGTCGAACGTCTGCTTATCTGTGCCTGTTTACCCGAAATTGGTGACAGTAAACATGAGCCCATTGTCTGCTGGATCCAGCATTTCTGCCAACTCCCTGTTCTGAGGTTTCTAGGAAACTCTTCGATGCATTTTTTGACCCCTGGGGGCCCCTCGCCTCTGGATGTATTTATCTTGCCAGCCATTGTTGGGATCCTATAGTGGCAGAGGCTCAAAACTCCTTTCCACACGTCATGTGAAGTTGCACTTTCCCGAGAATGAGAGCGTTTCCTGCGCGTGGACAACAATTCCCCTGAAATAGAAACTGATCCCTATCAGCGCTGGGGAAGTGGGGGGGAGGGGGAGCACACCTCATCGCTACTCAGGTGGGCTAAAGCCATACTACAGAGAGAAGTCCTGTGTCCTGTGATGTGTGGGGGGGGGGGGATGACATCTGTCATCAGGGGAGCTATTATTGTAGCAGTATTTCTAGTAACCTTTTTATTATTTATTTTGGGTATTTATACAATGCCGTCAATTGACATATATATTGTACATTCTGCTGATGAGAAAAGGTATTTAGCAGTTTATATTTACTAAAATAATAGCATTTCCATGTTGTGTGTACTGTGGGAGACCAGATATAGTGAATGCAGGGTCCGGGGAGACCAGATATAGTGAATGCAGGGTCCGGGGAGACCAGATATAGTGAATGCAGGGTCCGGGGAGACAAGATATAGTGAATGCAGGGTCCAGGGAGACTGGATATAGTGAATGCAGGGTCCGGGGAGACCAGATATAGTGAATGCAGGGACTGGGGAGACCAGATATAGTGAATGCAGGGTCCGGGGAGACCAGATATAGTGAATGCAGGGTCCGGGGAGACCAGATATAGTGAATGCAGGGTCCGGGGAGACCAGATATAGTGAATGCAGGGTCCGGGGAGACCAGATATAGTGAATGCAGGGTCCAGGGAGACCGGATATAGTGAATGCAGGGTCCGGGGAGACCGGAAATAGTGAATGCAGGGTCCGGGGAGACCGAATATAATGAATGCAGGGTCCGGGGAGACCAGATATAGTGAATGCAGGGCCTGGGGAGACCAGATATAGTGAATGCAGGGTCCGGGGACACCAGATATAGTGAATGCAGGGTCCAGGGAGACCGGAAATAGTGAATGCAGGGTCCGGGGAGACCAGATATAGTGAATGCGGGGACCGGGGAGACCGGATATAATGAATGCAGGTTCCGGGGAGACCAGATATAGTGAATGCAGGGTCCGGGGACACCAGATATAGTGAATGCAGGGCCTGGGGAGAGCGGATATAATGAATGCAGGGTCCGGGGAGAGCAGATATAGTGAATGCAGGGTCCGGGGACACCAGATATAGTGAATGCAGGGTCCGGGGAGACCAGATGTAGTGAATGCAGGGTCCGGGGAGAGCGGCTATAGTGAATGCAGGGTCCGGGGAGACCAGATATAGTGAATGCAGGGTCCGGGGAGACCAGATATAGTGAATGCAGAGTCCAGGGAGAGCGGATATAGTGAATGCGGGGTCTGGGGAGACCAGATATAGTGAATGCAGGGTCCGGGGAGACTGGATATAGTGAATGCGGGGTCTGGGGAGACCGGATATAGTGAATGCAGGGTCCGGGGAGAGTGTAGATAGTGAATGCAGGGTCCGGGGAGAGCGGATATAGTGAATGCAGGGTCCGGGGAGACCAGATATAGTGAATGTAGGGTCCGGGGAGACCAAATATAGTGAATGCAGGGTCCGGGGAGACTGGATATAGTGAATGCAGGGTCCGGGGAGACCGGATATAGTGAATGCAGGGTCCAGGGAGACCAGATATAGTGAATGTAGGGTCCGGGGAGACCAGATATAGTGAATGCAGGGTCCGGGGAGACTGGATATAGTGAATGTGGGGTCCTGGGAGACTTTTTTTTTTTAGGTGAAAAGCTTAACATGATTTTTAAACATGCATTTTGCCGCAACTGCCGAACGATTCTGTTGCACAACAATTGCAGGAAAATGCGTATTTAACAATTGCGCTAAGCTTGTCACCCAAAAAGGAGCAGGAGCTTTTTGTGGGGGCGACAAACACTCATAGAGCAGCCCATTGGAGTGAAAGGGCTGCCCTATGCAAGCCACACGAAATCACTTATAAATCACACAACGAAAATCGTGAGCGGAAAAGCTCCTGCTACTCGATATGTGAACGGGGCCTTTGGTTCACAGCACAGAAAGGCTGTCCGGATGCATTCCAGGTGCATTTCTGCATCCCAGCCACGGCACCACCTGCCTGGAGTGTGCATGTTTTCCCTGTGCCTGCGTGGCTTTCCTCCGGGTACTCTGGTTTCCTTCCACACTCCAAAGACATGCTGGTAGGTGAATTGGCTCCTGTCTAAATTGTCCCTAGTATGTGTATGTATGAATGTGAGTTAGGGACCTTAGATTGTACGCCCCTTGAGGGTTAGGGACCTTAGATTGTACACCCCTTGAGGGTTAGGGACCTTAGATTGTACGCCCCTTGAGGGTTAGGGACCTTAGATTGTACACCCCTTGAGGGTTAGGGACCTTAGATTGTACACCCCTTGGGGGTTAGGGACCTTAGATTGTACACCCCTTGAGGGTTAGGGACCTTAGATTGTACACCCCTTGAGGGTTAGGGACTGATGTGAATGTACAATATATATGTAAAGCGCTGCGTTAGTCTAGGTTCTCACCTATGCAGGTTGTGTTTGGTGCGTTTCGCATGTGGCCTGGTATGGTTCAGGAGTGGGGGGCTCGCTCGTCCCCCACCTTTCCTGACCTGAGCGGCATGCTTGAATAAGGGTCTGGTATGGATTTTTTTGTGGACCACTTACACTGCTTTTAATATCATTGCTTTGTGAGTATACATCCATTTGTCTTTTTAATAAACATATGGTATACCAATGGGTGGACTGACAACTCATGGGGGCCCCAGGCAATAGGGGATCATGGGGCCCCTGTGTCCTTGCCCAAACTAAAAAAAAGCTTATGAAAAAGGTACCAGGGGCATCTCATGGGGCCCCCTACTGACCCCGGGCCCTCAGGCAGTGCCCGAGTTTGCAAATGGTCAGTCCGCCCCTGGGTATACCGCGGTAATGCACGATGAGAGTGCGCCCTTGTCTGTTCTGTTGGTGTGAGCCTAGCCTTCAGATATGATACATGTTTATCACGGTTTACTTCCACTTTAAATTCGTATTTGTCCACCACATAAGGTGTTAGACCTCGAAGAGATTTGATGGACGCACTTGCTTCGTCATAAAGGAAATTTGATGTCCAACCGCTGTGTCTGATTGAGAGTCCAATAAAAGGACAGCAATTCAGAGAGATTAAAGGATCACAGTCAGGGCACAGACTGCCCAATTGACCTCCCAACCTGATCCCCCCCCTCCCCCGAGGACAGAGACATTGCACCTCCTATGGAGATATTATCCCGGGGGTGACCACACCGGCACATCTTGTCCTTGGAACATCTTGTAGTGGTCTGCTCATCACAAACAACATGGACGTCACTGCACTGCTGGGATCGCTTCCCCGCTCAGCGATGGAACTGAACAAAGATCGGGTCACAGATGTCCAACTATAGAAGAAGATTTGTCATTCTAGATGGAGTTCCATCTACAGCTTCACACGCTCCAGGCCGTGGATAAGGGGGTACCACCAGTCCTCCTGTACGGGGCCCAGGCCAGCAGGGGGGCCCAGGCAGCTGGGTGCAGGGAGGGTGATCAACATGGCGGAGGGGCAATTACTGGAACTGATCCTCTGTATGGCTCTCTCTGCAGCAGCTGAAAGCCGACTTCTTCTCCTCTCCCTCCCGCTGGCTTTCAGCTGCTGCAAAGAGAGCCCTACAGGGGATCGGTTCCAGTAATTGCCCCTCCACCGTGCTGATCACCCTCCCTGCACCCAGCTGCCTGGGCCCAGGCCAGCAGGGGGGCCCAGGCCAGCAGGGGGGCCCAGGCAGCTGCGTGCAGGGAGGGTGATCGGCACGGCAGAGGGGCAATTACTGGAACTGATCCCCTGTATGGCTCTCTCAGCAGCAGCTGAAAGCTGGCTTCTTCTCCTCCTCTCCCTCCCGCTGGCTTTCAGCTGCTGCAAAGAGAGCCCTATAGGGGATCGGTTCCAGTAATTGCCCCTCCGCTGTGCCAATCACCCTCCCTGCAACCAGCTGCCTGGCGCCCCCCTGCTGGCCTGGGCCCCGTACAGGAGGACTGGTGGTACCCCCATATCCACGGCCCGAAGTCTGTGAAGCTGTAGATGGAGCTCCATCTAGAATGACAGATCTCCTTCTATAGGGGATCTGTCCCAGTAATTGCCCCCCCCCCCCCACCGCACTCATCACCCTCCCTGTTCACCGTACATTTCCCCCTGCTGCCCAGGCCCCCCCCCCCCCCAGTGCAGCCACATTCCCTCCTCTCCATTCCACCAGCAGCTGCATGCAAGCACACAATAGGATCCTTCAGGATGGAGAGTGGGGGGAAGAGTCTAGTACATATGTTACATTCAACAGCCCCTTCCTTTCCTGAATGAACACAATGAGTGATCGGTACCAATCACTGTGTTCATTCGTAACTGAAGCATCGTAAATTGTGTTTTTTTTGGGGGTGAGAGGGGTCTGTCAGGTTGGCTGTATGGGGCCCCGTTGTTTCTAACAGCAGCCCTGCACAGAGTTAATGGGTTTCTCCACCTATGGAAAAAAAATGCACCACATTGATGGAACGAACGTGCGTTTATTATTTTGTTACATTGGAGCATTGCAAGCCCAATCAGCACCACTCTCAAGGTTCTGTGGGGCTAAGGACCTCCAAGCAGAACTACACCGCATCTGAGTACAGCAAACCGGAGGCGCTATTTAGTTTAGTTTCTTCAGCATAAAGAAGAACAAGGAGTCCTGGAAGTGATGGTTTGGCCCCCACAGAGCCCTGATCTCATCATCATGGAGTCTGTCTGGGATTATATGAAGAGACGGAAGGATCTGAGGCAGCCGACATCCACAGAAGATCTGTGATTAGTTCTCCAAGATGTCTGAAGCAACCTACCTGCCGAGTTCCTTCACAAACTGCATGTAAGTCTACCTAGAAGAAGGCAAAGGGCGGTCACACCAAATATTGATTGGATTTGAATTTCTCTTCTGTTCATTTACTTTCCATTTTGTTAGTTGATTAAAAAATAAACTATTATCCCTTCTATTTCTGAAAGCGTTCCTCATTTACAGCATTTTGCGCACCTGCCTAAGACATTTGCACAGAACTGTAGATGGATGGATAGATAGATGGAAGGATAGATAGATAGATAGATAGATAGATAGATAGATAGATAGATAATGGATAGATAGATAGATAGATAGATAGATAGACAGACAGACAGACAGACAGACAGACAGACAGACAGACAGACAGACAGACAGACAGACAGATAGATAGATAGATGATAGATAAATAGATAGATAGATAGATAGATAATAGATAGATAGATAGATAGATAGATAGATAGATAGATAGATAGATAGATAGATAATAGATAGATAGATAGATAGATAGATAGATAGATAGATAGATAGATAATAGATAGATAATAGATGGATAGATAGATAGATAGATGGATGGATGTTTGGATAGATGGATGTTTGGATAGATGGATGGATGGATGGATGGATAGATGGATGTTTGGATGGATGGATGGATGGATAGATGGATGGATGGATGGATGGATAGATGGATGGATGGATAGATTGATCATGTTTCTTTTTCTTTGTGTTGTGATCAGAGCTCCCAGCCAATGCTCAGGGATTCCATAACACATATATGACACGGACAGGCAGGGTCCAGCTCTGTTTCCTGGCTCAGTGTTCAAGCTTCCCGTGTCACCCCAAGGTGTAACACTGAGCCTGGAATTTGGGTTGTCACCCGATTGAGACGGGTCAGCGGAGGCTCTTCCAGTACAAATCAGGAAATGAATCCGCGGATTTGTGGTCATGGAAGGACAGACGTATCTTTATTTTATTTCTTCTAAATCAGACTTTCCGTCTTTATGACAAGGTGACATCCAGGTGATTGGGGTGTTGGGATTTGCTTCCACAACAAAGATTTTCTTGGAACATATGAGGCCTCTCAGTGACCAGGGGCCCCCAGGGGCCTTACAGCTCCTTCCTAGAAATCCTTTCCAGGAATTGTGCTATACCTTGGGGAAGCCAACCTGTGATTTAAAGGGAACCTGTCATAGCTGAAGGCTCAGATGTCATTCTCTGACTCCTGTGCTACTTACTATCTACTGAACCTCTTCAGCTTCACACCGGCCTGGGACAAGCATGCAGCTCAGGGATCACAAATAGCCGCTTCCAGCTGAGGCTTTTTATTTTGAAGTTTTAAAGGAGAAGTTCACCCTTTACACAAAAAAAAAAAAAGGAACATTTTATGCAGGTTGCAGGATAAGGAACATGTTACATGTCGAACCCTAAAAACATGTGGAACGTGTAACATGTTCCCAAAGGTGAACTTATCCTTTAGATAAGCGGTGAGAATTCGGCATGAAATCCACGCTGGTGGTTCAGCACAGAAAGTCAGGAGTCCCGTGCAGGACAGATGCTGTTGCTCCAAGCCGGCCTTGCACATTCCCTTCTCTTGGCGTGTCAGGATGTGTATTCGGAATCCTCTGTGTCCTTGGAAGTTGTCCAGCTTCATCCCACCCTTGACCATCCCCTGCCACAGCTGCCAGTCTCCCCGCTCCGGCTTCCTGCGTACAGCCTGTCCCTTCCATGACACCAAACTAAGAGAACAGAGATGGAAAAGACAGGAATCCCGAGACCGGGAAGAGACCTTCTCCGATCATAGAACGGGCTGGGAGGATCTGCTGACCACGAAACACTCAGGAGTGGGGCAGGGGCGGACTGACAACTCATGGGGCCCCCAGGCAATAGGGGATCATGGGGCCCCTGTGTCCTTGCCCAAACTCAAAAAAGCCTATGAAAAAGTACCATGGGCATCTCACGGGGCCCCCTACTGACCCCGGGCCCTAGGGCAGTGCCAAGCACTCGAATGGTCAGTCCGCCCCTGGTGTGGTGTCACCATAGTTTGTATATGGGCTAAGTAACTTATGTTGGAAAAGATATGGTTACTCAGGGACCAATTGTAAGGCCTAGTTTGAACTTGCAGTTGAGGGGGGCATTAAAAACAGGCTGTTTAGTCACATTTTTACAACCCTCTCCCCTTTCTCTAAGCAGGAGGGGTTTACACAAAAATGATCCCCCCATCGCTATTTGTCCAACATGTCCCATTCAAGTGAATGACATGGCAACATGGTGCAGGCTTTGAGTGGTTAAAACAGACAGCGAGGAAGTAATGTAATGCTCTTTCATTGACTGTCAAACATCCTCTAAACTGCGATCCACCACAGATCACTCTTTAGAGGGCTACTGTAAATTTAAACAAGCCCTTAAAGGTCAAGTCCCTCCCCTACCCTGTGATTGGACAGTGAAAGAGGAAGCAGGAGACAGATGAGCTCATCTTTTGGTCACTCTGTTCTCTCTTGCTACCAGCATGTCCGTTGGCATATGAACACTGCAGCACACCTGATTGGCTCCTTTTGCCACTTATCCACTTCCCAGCCTGAGCTTTGCTGTATAGAAACTGCACGAGGCTGATACAAAAAAAAAAATCAGGCTTGCATTTGAAACAATGTACACTATATTGCCCGCAGTATTGGTTGGCCGGCCTTTCCACGCACATGAACTTTAATGGCCATCCAATCTTAGTCCGTAGGGCTCAATATTGAGTTGGCCCCGCCCTTTCCATACACATGACCTTTAATGGCCCCCCAGTCCTAGTCCGTAGGGTTCAATATTGAGTTGGCCCCGCCCTTTCCACACACATGACCTTTAATGGCCTCCCAGTCTTAGTCCGTAGGGTTCAATATTGAGTTGGCCCCACCCTTTGCAGCTATAACAGCTTCAACTCTTCTGGGAAGGCCGTCCACAAGGTTTAGGAGGGTGTCTATGGGAAGGTTGGACCATTCTTCCAGAAGCACATTTGTCAGGTCAGGCACTGATGTCGGGGGAGGAGGCCTGGCTCGCAGTCCCCACTCTAATTCATCCCAAAGGTGTTCTATGGGGTTGAGGTTAGGACTCTGTGCAGGACAGTCAAGTTCCTCCACCCCAAACTGGCTCCTCCATGTCTTTATGGACCTTGCTTTGTGCACTGGTGGGTAGTCATGTTGGAACAGGAAGGGGCCATCCCCAAACTCTTCCCACAAATTTGGGTGCATGAAATTGTCCAAAAATGTCTTGGTATGCTGACGCCTTAAGAGTTCCCTTCACTGAAACTAGAGGGCCAAGCCCAATCCCTGAAAAACGACCCCACACCGCAATCCCTCCTCCACCAAACTTTACACTTGGCACAATGCAGTCAGGCAAGTACCGTTCTCCTGGCAACTGCCAAACCCAGACACGTCCATTGGATTGCCAGACAAAGAAGCGTGATTGGTCACGCCAGAGAACACGTCTCCCCTACTCTGGAGTCCAGTGGCAGCATGCTTTACGCCATGGCATCTGATGCTTTGCATTGCACTTGGTGATGGAAGGCTTGGATGCAGCTGCTCGGCCATGGAAACCCATTCCATGGAGCTCTCTACACACTGTTGTTGTGCTAATCTGAAGGCCACACCAAGTTTGGAGGTCTTTAGCTATGGACTCTGCAGACAGTTGGTGACTTCTGCGCACTGTGCGCTTCAGCATGCGCTGACCCCGCCCTGTCATGTGACGTGGCCTACCACTTGGTGGCTGAGTGGCTGTTGTTCCCAGTGGCTTCCACTTTGTTATAATCCCACTAACAGTTGAGCGTGGAATATTTAGTAGCCAGGAAATGTCACGGATGGACTTATTGCACAGGTGACCACCTATCACGGGACCACGCTTGGAGTCACTGAGCTCCTGAGAGCGACCCATTCTTTCACAAATGTTTGTAGAAGCAGTCTGCATGCCTAGGGGCTTGATTGTATACACCTGTGTCCATGGAGGGGATTGGAACACCTGAATCACATGATTTGGAGGGGATTGGAACACCTGAATCACATGATTTGGAGGGCGGGGACAATACTTTTGGCAGTATAGTGTATTTCATGATATATGAATGATTAGAGTTGCATCAATTCTCTTGCACCTGCCTGGAGTTCTGGTTTAAAGCTGGCAGTCTGTCTAGCGCAGCTCCAGAGGACTTTCACTTCTCTTTACAGAAGGTAAGATGGAGAAGTTACTGTCTTTATTTTTTCTGCTCATCAGAGTCACGTGCGTTTTTGTAGGCGTGACGCCATTTCCTGATAGAGCAGCACGATAGTAATAATATTGCGTCCGGCGCGCTCCCCGGCACTGCGTCATTGTTTACGGTTTGCAATCATATAAGGAACTGTTATTCTAATAAAACAAGTGTGAAGAAATACAGATATGGGGTGAGCTATCTGGTATTTCCGGCTCTCAGTCCTGCTGGGACAGCTTGCCCTGGACAGCAGAGCTGAGAATCTTGCAGGGTGACTGCCGCTAGCTGTGGGTGTTGGCAGCCATGTCATGTTCTGACTTCATTTTTATCATTTGGGTATTGTTGGCTGTATTTGATTTATTTCAGGTACTTATATAGCGCCGTCAATTTACGCAGCACTTTACATATATATTGTACATTCACATCAGTCCCTAACCCTCAAGGGGCGTACAATCTAAGGTCTCTAACCCTCAAGGGGCGTACAATCTAAGGTCCCTAACCCTCAAGGGGCGTACAATCTAAGGTCCCTAACCCTCAAGGGGCGTACAATCTAAGGTCCCTAACCCTCAAGGGGCGTACAATCTAAGGTCCCTAACCCTCAAGGGGTGTACAATCTAAGGTCCCTAACCCTCAAGGGGCGTACAATCTAAGGTCCCTAACCCTCAAGGGGCGTACAATCTAAGGTCCCTAACCCTCAAGGGGCGTACAATCTAAGGTCCCTAACCCTCAAGGGGCGTACAATCTAAGGTCCCTAACTCACATTCATACATACACTAGGGACGATTTAGACAGGAGCCAATTAACCTACCAGCATGTCTATGACGTGTGGGAGGAAACCGGAGTACCCAGAGGAAACCCACGCAGGCACAGGGAGAACATGCAAACTCCAGGCAGGTGGTGCTGTGATTGGGATTCAAACCAATGACCCTAGTCGGAGGTGCTAATCAAAGCCACTGTGCTGCCAGATTTGATGCCAGTTTTTACTGCTCATTTCCATGTGGTGCCCACACACCAAGCCACTGGGCTTTTTTTTGGCAAGGGATCGATTGTGGTGTTGTATTCCCGTGTTAGGCTAGGTTCACACCTATACAGGTTGCACTTGAGCCATTTCTGCATTGCGTTTTTGCGCCTGCCTTTTCTATGTGTTTTGATGCATTTTGCGGGTTATTTTTCTTCTTGCAAGGCAAAGTTAAAATGCAAAATGCATCAGAAAAGCGGAAAATGTCTATAGAAACAAAAATGCAACTTTTTGCATTTAAAAAAAGTCCCTGACCCTTTCCAAAAAATGCACCGGGTGAAAAAATGTGAACATCATCGTGAGTCGTGCTTTGCTGGTTTCTTTTTGCCTTCCTCTGAATCAACTGTGGGTGTAGGACAGGGGCGGACTGACAACTCATGGGGCCCCCGGGCAATAGGGGATCATGGGGCCCCTGTGCCCTTGCCCAAACTCACAAAAGCCTATGAAAAAGGTACCAGGGGCATCTCATGGGGCCCCCTACTGACCCCGGGCCCTCGGGCAGTGCCTGAGTTTCCAAATGATCAGTCCGCCCCGGTGTAGGATTATAACTGCAAAACGCATCAAAAACACAAAAAAACACAATACATGCTTTTCTGCAGCATTTCCATTGAAGTCTGTAAAACCAAAAGCAACGTTTTGCGCTCAAAAAAGTCCCTGACCCTTTCCAAAAAACGCACCGGGTGAAAACGCAAAGATGTGAACATCATCCTGAATTGTGCTTTGCTTTTTTTTTTTGCCTTCCTCTGGATCGACTGTGGGTGTAGGATTATATGTGAACCTTGTATTATATTACTATGTGAACCTGTCCCATAGGAAATCATGTTAAATGGACTGTACTGCGTTTCTGCAAAATGCTGCGGAAAATGCTTAGGTGTGAACCTTCAGGCTAGGGCCAGTTCACAGCAGCTGCAGTCCAGTGTGTTTTTTTTTCCTGCATTAAAAATGCATGCACAGTTACATAGTTGCATAGTTAGTCTGGCTGAAAAAAGACAAAAGTCCATCCAGTTCAACCATAGAAAAAAATAAAAGTTATAATCCTACACCCACAGTTGATCCAGAGGAAGGCAAAAAAACCCAGCAAAGCACGATCCAATTTGCTCCTGCAGGGAAAAAATTCCTTCCTGATCCCCCGAGAGGCAATCGGATATTCCCTGGATCAACTTTACCTATAAATGTTATATCCAGTTATATTCTGTGTATCCAAGAAAGAATCCAGGACTTTCCTACAGCAATCCACTGAGCTGGCCAGAACCAACTCTTGAGGGAGCCTATTCCACATTTTCACAGCTCTTACTGTGAAGAAACCTTTCTGTGTTTGGAGATTACATTTTTTTCCTCCAGTGTTTTCCATGTATTCCAATGGCCCTAGTTCACAGTCAGTTCCAGGTGCAGGAAAAAAAAAAGAAAAGTAGAATATGCTGCATTTTTTCTGCACAGAACTGTACTGAAACAGCAAAACATATAAAAAATGCACGGGAATGGAGTGTGGTGTGAACTGTAAGCAAAAACGCACCTGGAATGCGTCTGGAGTGTGTTTTTGTGGTGTGAACTGAGCCTTAATGCGACTTTTGCTTCAACCTTTGCTGGACAGCTTGGTCTCCAAGAAAAATAAAAAAGGAATTCATAAACTGAATTGTATAATTGGGCAGCACAGTGGCTTAGTGGTTAGCATTTCCACCTGGCAGTACTCAGGTTGCTGGTTCAAATCCCAACCATGGCACCACCTGCCTGGAGTTTGCATGTTCTCCCTGTGCTTGTGTGGGTTTCCTCTGGGTATTCCAGTTTCCTCCCACACTCCAAAGACATGTGGGTAGGTGAATTGGCTCCTGTCTATATTGGCCCTAGTATGTGTATGTATGAATGTGAGTTAGGGACTTTAGATTGTATGCCCATTGAGGGTTAGGGACTGATGTGAATGTACAATATATATGTAAAGTGCTGTGTAAATTGACGGTGCTATATAAGTACCTGAAATAAATTAAATAATTTCAGAGTGTAATTAGGCAACTGATCATCAGATTGCACAGCTAAAGTCTGCATTGGCCAGCAGGAGAATACACATCTAAAGGGATGCCGGGGATGTGTTCTTTTCAGAGACGGGAGGCTTTTGCATTTACAGTGGCCTGCCAGCCGCTCCCACCAAATTCAATCAGAAAAACAACCCCCTGGGTCTAAAATGAGGTATTTCTTTGATTGAACACTTTTAGTTACTGAGAACAAGAGAAGGTATCATATGCATTCATTACACTTCATCTTTAACACTTCTCAGCAATTTGTTAAGCGCTGAAGATTTGACGAACTGGCCATTGCTTCTTTAACTGCCATTTAAACGATTATTATGCAACGTGCATTACAGGGCCCATTAGCTGGGGGAGGACATAAGGGCCCATTACAGTTTATTACGTCCATTAGGAGCCATGAGACAAGAAGAGAGAACAATGTGCAGGGAGGTCATAGCCGGAATTCGGTGTTTAAAATAAAAATCAGCCTACAGGGTAATTATTAGCTCCACTTTAATGGAGATTTTGTGCATGCCCCAGCTGACGGCGGAGGAGGCCGCTGACCCCGCCGAGCACCCTCTGCAACAAGTGCATTATCCGCCGACGCTGAGTGACACCCTGCCAGTTCTTACATGGGTCAAAGGAGTCTTCTAAAAGCAAAAGGATTGCTCAGGTCCCTCACCGAGCGCAGTGCTAATATGGGCCACGTGTCTTGTTAGCCTGTTCTTAGGAGGAGAATTTATTTATTTCAGGTACTTGTATAGCGCCATCAATGTACGCAGCACTTTACATATATATTGTACATCACATCAGTCCCTAACCCTCAAGGGGCGTACAATCTAAGGTCCCTAACCCTCAAGGGGTGTACAATCTAAGGTCCCTAACCCTCAAGGGGTGTACAATCTAAGGTCCCTAACCCTCAAGGGGCGTACAATCTAAGGTCCCTAACCCTCAAGGGGCGTACAGTCTAAGGTCCCTAACCCTCAAAGGGCGTACAATCTAAGGTCCCTAACCCTCAAGGGGCGTACAATCTAAGGTCCCTAACCCTCAAGGGGCGTACAATCTAAGGTCCCTAACCCTCAAGGGGTGTACAATCTAAGGTCCCTAACTCCCATTCATACATACTAACTAGGGACAATTTAGACAGGAGCCAATTCACCTACCAGCATGTCTTTGGAGTGTGGGAGGAAACCAGAGTACCTGGAGGAAACCCACGCAGGCACAGAGAGAACATGCAAACTCCAGGCAGGTGGTACTGTGGTTTTGGATTTGAACCGGCGACCCGAGTACTGCCAGGCCGAAGTGCTAACCATTAACCCCCCTGGCGGTATTCCCGAGTGTAGCTCGGGGTAAAATGTCAGTACCAAAAGCGGTAACCCCGAGCTACACTCGGGCTTACCATGCGGCGTTGCTCAGGGGGTCCCTGCAGCACTTACCTTGTCCTTCGCTCCCACGATGTGTCCCCTGCAGCGTCCCCGGCCATCTCCTCCGGCCGATGCCAGCATCCGGCTTCTGTGTTCCGGTCCCTGTGACGTCGGCACGTAGGGGCGCCGGAACCGGCGGCAAATTTGAAATTTTTAAAAAATGTCATTTTTTTAAAAATTATTATTATATAGTATAACATTCCTGTTTCAAACCATTTCACATACATTTTGTCCCGAGTGCTTTGTCCGGCGCCCTGCCTGCATTTTTACTGTTCTTTCTGCCTGGAAACTGAGAAACGTCCATGGCGTCCAAAAAGCGTCCCTTTAGGTCAGACGCGGTTTTAGACCGGCTAGAGAACAGCGATAGTAAATCAGAACCACTTGCAGAATTGAGTGATAATGATTCGTGGGGGAAATTCGTCATCAGACACTGAAAACGATTCTGCGACTTTGCTCAGCGATGTGAGAACTTGGCGCTCTATTTCACATTTCAGTGTTTTTGGTTTGATTATATTATTGAATTAAATGTATTATTATTATATTATTATTTTTTATGATTATTAATTAAATTATAATTTATGATTTCGTGTTTCAAGTTTTATCATCCCCGGGATGTTTACTAGACTCTTGTTCGGACAGATTTCAGTGAGTTATTCCTAAAAATTACAGCCTACAATAAAAAACTACATATTTCCATGCAAAAAAATGGTACCGCTTTCAGCACCAAAAATCAGAAATAATCAGACCGCCTGGGAGGTTAAGCCGCTGTGCTGCCCTGGCAGTACTAGGGTAGTGGCAACAACTCTCACTTAGAATGCCTGGGAAAACAAATGGCTTGTACACTGTAATCTTGTCTGGCATTGACTGCCAATATCATGCCGAGGAGTGAACAGAGAAACATATAAGAAGCGTGACATAAACTGACAATCATTTCTCAGACTTTGCTCCGCTGTACAAGCTCCATTGTGCTGATGGGAAATAAACACAGACTGAACAGGGTGCATGTCATCTGATTCTTCGGCGGTTCACTGCTGCCCCCTAGGTGACTCTTCCTTATGTAGGGGCCAGTATCATCTTGCAGCTTTCCCCTTTCCACCCCGTGATGGTGTTACTGTATACGATGATATAAAGAGAGAATGATTATTAAATCTGCTAGAATTACATAAATAACATTTTTAGCCATAACAAATAATATAAAAAAATATAAAAAATAAATAATAATTTTCTGTGTCATTCAAAAAAAAAATGAGAAAAGGTTCTGCTATAGGAGAATGCACATACCGGCCCAGTCCCCAGGACACAGGCTCCCCCAATGACTGGTCCCAAGCAGACCCCACACACTTGAGACCAGAGTGGCCAATCCATGCCCCACCTCTAATTATGTTGCTGCCGCCCCTTTTCCTTCCCTCTCACACATGCCCTCGCTCCCCCCCCCAAAAAAAAGGAAAAACATGTAGCTGTGTTTTTTGCCTACATGGATCCGCAGTCATGTGTAGCTAGATGGCGCCAAACCAGCCCCCCCCAGAGCAGACCCCACACACATGAGACCAGAGTGTCCTGCCCATACCCCTCCTCTAATTATGTTGTTGTCTCCCCCTTCCGATTCCCCCCCCCCAAAAAAAAATAAAATCATGTAGCTGTGTTTTTTTTTTTTGCCCACAAGGATCCGCGGTCATGTGTATCTAGATGGCACCTACCAGCCCCCCGCAGAGTGACGTCATCACGCCATGCAGTCTTCTGGAGCCTGAGAGAACCCCATCACTGGACAGCCAACAGGAACTCTCCAGGTCACTCATACAGAGCAGAGGGCACCTGAAAATGGACCCTCCCACTGTTGTAAGAAATAGGAAAGAACTTCGACCCGGTGAGTCATGTGTAGCTAGATGGCGCCAACTAGCCCCCTCAGAGTGACGTCATCACGCCATGTAGTCTTCTGGAGCCTGAGAGAACCCCATCACTGGACAGCCAGATGGAACTGTCCAGGTCACTCACACAGAGGTAAGGTCACCTGAAAATGGACCCTCCCACTGTTGTAAGAAATAGGAAAGAACTTGGACCCGGTGAGTCATATGTAGCTAGATGGCGCCAACCAGCCCCCGCAGAGTGACGTCATCACGCCATGCAGTCTTCTGGAGCCTGAGAGAACCCCATCACTGGACAGCCAGATGGAACTGTCCAGGTCACTCACACAGAGGTAAGGTCACCTGAAAATGGACCCTCCCACTGTTGTAAGAAATAGGAAAGAACTTGGACCCGGTGAGTCATATGTAGCTAGATGGCGCCAACCAGCCCCCTCAGAGTGACGTCATCACGCTATGTAGTCTTGTGGAGCCTGAGAGTACCCCATCACTTTACAGCCAACAGGAAGTCTCCAGGTCACTCATACAGAGCTGAGGGCACCTGAAAATGGACCCTCCCACTGCTGTAATAAATCGGAAAGAACTTGGACCTGGCGAGTCATGTGTATCTAGATGGCGCCAACCAGCCCCCTCAGAGAGACGTCATCACGCCATGCAGTCTTTTGGAGCCCGAGACAACCCCATCACTTTACAGCCATGACCTGGCGAGTCATGGGATTGTGGATTTCAGTAAGTAAGGGGTACTTTTAGGTAACCATCGACTCCTTAGAATGGGCACAAGTGTGTCGGGGGGGTCTGCCCAGAGAAAAGCTTTGAGACACAGCTGAGCCGCTAACATTCTCAGAAGGTGATCAGCAATGGCGGTCTACATGTTGCTCTCATGACAGGTGCACTTTTAGGCTCAGTTCACACTAGCGTTGAAAGCAGGCATTTGCGGGGCGTTTTTTAACACTCCTCAAACACCTATGAAAATGATACACATGGCAGCACACAGTGCTGTTCACACTGAAGCGTTAGTGTTGCATAAAAACTGACGCCTCATGTGGATTCAGGAGGAGCTGAATCCTTTCAACACCTTTGACACATTTTTTTATGCGTTTCACATTTAATCTGCATAGCAACAATAAAAAAAAAAACGCACTGCAGAACGCCCTGCAGAAACGGATCAAATGCAGGAAGAGTCGATTCAGGAGGAGTTGAAGCCTTTCAACAACTTTTGACACATTTTTTACGTGTTTTAATCTGCCTAGCAACAATAAAAAAAAAACAAATTTTACACATTTTTTATGCGTTTCGCGTTTTAATCTGCCAACAACAATAAAAAAAATGTACCGCAAAAAACACTGCAGAAACAGATCAAACTCTGTTTGAGAAGTCGATTCAGGAGGAGTTGAAACCTTTCAACACCTCTTGATACATTTTTTATGCGTTTTGCATTTTAATCTGCCTAGCAACAATAATAAAAAAAAAAAAACGCACCTCAGAAAGCACGGCAGAAAGGGATCAAACGCAGGATGAGTCGATTCAGGAGGAGTCGAAGCCTTTCAACACCTTTTGATATATTTTTTATGCATTTCGCGTTTTAATCTGCCTAGCAACAATAAAAAAAAAAAAATTGACACATTTTTACGTGTTTCACGTTTTAATCTGCCTAGCAACAATAAAAGAAAAAAAAATTGACACATTTTTATGTGTTTCACGTTTTAATCTGCCTAGCAACAATGAAAAAAAAACATTTTTGACACATTTTTTATGCGTTTCGTGTTTTAATCTGCCTAGCAACAATAATAAAAAAAAAAAACGCACCGCAGAAAGCACGGCAGAAACGGATCAAACGCAGGATGAGTCAATTCAGGAGTTGAAGCCTTTCAACACCTTTTGACACATTTTGTATGCGTATCATGTTTTAATCTGCCTAGCAACAATAAAAAAAAACATTTTTGACACATTTTTTATGCATTTCGCATTTTAATCTGCCGAGCAACAATTAAAAAAATGCACTGCAGAAACGGATGAGATGCAAACTGCATAGATGAGAACCGCGCCTTCAGTTGATTTGTCGGCAGGGAGTGCGGTGTATATATAATGTGGAGCCACACTGTGCACATTCATCCCACTCCGCCATACGTAGTATATACAGACCTCAACAACTACACGCCATGCGGCGCCGGGGAACGTCTTTATTCGCAATCACACCAAAACGTCCTTCAGCGGCACCCAGACGCCTGCTTCATCCAATGGTAACAATTCCTAATCCTTTAGGATTTCCTTTACGTACAACGAACATTCAAGCACTCTATGATAAAGAGCCGACGATTGGCATCTCGGGGTCATGGTAATGTTGTGTGGCAGAGCTGTGTAAATCATAGGACTGGATGGAAAGAAATACAAGTTCTTTGGCAGGTGAAATAGATCCCTTATATGTTTAGTATTTTATCCATCCAGGGGCGGACTGACCATTCGAGCACTCAGGCACTGCCCGAGGGCCTAGGGTCAGTAGGGGGCCCCATGAAATGCCCCTTTTTATAGGCTTTTTTGGGTGCAAGCAAGGACACAGGGGCCCCATGGTCCCCGATTGCCCGGGGGCCCCATGAGTTGTCAGTCCGCCCCTGCATTCATGTATGTAGATGTTTGCCTGGAGCTCAGCTTTAAGTGCTTCCCCTTCTGCCCATCAGCTTCACCCCAGGGTCACACCTAAGCATTTTCCGCCACATTTTGCACTAACGCACTACAGTCCATTCAACATGATTTCCTATGGGACAGATTCACATAGTTAGTCTGGCTGAAAAAAGACAAGTCCATCCAATTCAACCATAAAAAAAGAAAAAAAAAAGTTATAATCCTCCACCCACCGTTGATCCAGAGGAAGGCAAGAAAACACAGCAAAGCGTGATTCAGGATGATGTTCACATCTTGCGTTTTCACCTGATGTGTTTTTTGGAAAGGGTCAGGGAATTTTTTTGAGCGCAAAACGTTGCGCTTTTGGTTCTACAGACCTCTGTGGGAATGGTGCATGAAAGCATGTATTGCATTTTTGCTGCGTTTTTTTATGTGTTTTGTATTTATAATCTGCCTAGCAACAAGAAAATATTTTTTACAAAAATGTAAAGCGCATCAAACATGCGACAAAAACGCAATGCAGAAACACATCAGACGCAACCTGCTTACCGCCGTGCCATTGAGAAGATCTCTTTTGAAGAGCGATACAATTATCGCACATTAACATAAAAGATGTATAAAATAACCGTCCGGAGGAAACGCCAAAAAGTCCTTCAGGTTTCCGCTTCAACGTAATCGCACCGCCTAGTCTGTGACTCAAACTGCCACTTCCAGTAAACACCCACCGGAGCCGCTGCATGTTTGTTAGCCGGACTGAGCGTGTGCAGAGGACAGCGAGTTAACCCCTTCCTGTGCCGCGTCCAGGAACTGTCACCATCCCAACCCGTCCACCATCAGGCAGTGAGACTCTACAATCCAGAGAAATACAAACATCCAAATCCCCCCACGAATGGAGAGAGGACGCCCCTGTGTCCCCCCACCTCCCTTCATTCACTGCACCCTTATGCAGGCCATAGATGGGTCGAAAACCGGCCGTTTTAAAAAAAAAAAAAAAACGGTCGTTCGATCGGCCGACGTTACCACCAATGGTAAAAAAATCGGCCAATTTTTGTCCCGTCTACAGCCGGCATTTAACCCCATAATTACTTCTGTCCCTGCAGAGAGCTCTGCTATTATATTTTACATGAAAAAGTCTTGTGGTTGCAGCAATGTATCCATTTGTATCCATTTCGGATACAAATGTTTTTATTCAGATACAAATGGATACATTGTTGCCACCGCAAGACTTTTCATATAAAATATAATAGCGGACTTCTTTTTCTTTTCTTCTTTTTCTTCTTCTTGCAGGTCACGGCTCATGCGCAGATTTTTTATCGGTAAAACGATCGGCCAATTTTCCAACATGCCCGATAAAAAAAAAGTGCAAAAAGCCCGAAAAACGGCCGACCAATTAACCCACTAACGGTGCGAAAATCGGCCGATCTTCAAAATTGGCCACGAATTTTCCAACATGCCCGATAAAAAAAAAAATGTGCAAAAAGCCCGAAAAACGGCCGACCAATTAACCCACTAATGGTGCGAAATTCAGCCGATTTTTTTTTTTTTTCCCGGCTGAAAAATCAGCCGATTTTCGACTCGTCTATGTTCACATAATGCGATGTGGTATATCACATGTGATTTGTGTGCGGCACGATCGGAGGCGTACATTTTGTATGGCTTTAATCGCATCGCACCAGCACCTAAAATGTGCAGGACCCTTTTTTGGTCCATTCTAGAATCGGATCGCATGGCTATTCACACCTATGCAAACCGATTCTGCACATCGCATCATGTTTCGAGGACCGATTTTTGGGGTGTTAATGTAACATACACACCCGCAGCAGTTCGCATGAACGGGGTGCGATTCTGATGTGGTGCGGAATTCACACTGAAAACGCTGCAAATTCCACACCGCATCAGTGTGAACCCGGGCTTATGCAGGCCATACATGGTTCGAATTCCAAACGCTTTTTTGTCCAAAAATCGGAAACGTCGTTCGCTCGGTAACCCGACCGTGCCATCATTGATTTCGAAAATTGGCTGACCGAGTCATAAAGTTCACCCCATATAACATGCAAAACTTCTGTTCCTCCCAGGTCACGGCTCATGCGCATATTCTTTTCGGAAAAACAATCGTACGATTTGACCATCATTAAGTCGAAAATCGGTAATTTTTCACAAATTTTCCAACATGCCGATCACCGAAAAGGGGTGGAACCCCGATAATCGGCCGGTGTCATTGACCCACTAACAGAAAGAAAATCGGCCGATTATTCTTAGGTTCGATTTTCAGACGAAAAATCGGTCGAATTTCCACCCATGTGCCTTAGAGATTATGTCTGGAGTCACACCTAAGCGTTTTCCATTGTGTTTTGCAGAAACGCACTACAGTCCATTTAACATGATTTCCTTTGGGACACGTTCACATCTCGTGTTTTCACCCGGTGCGTTTGTTGGAAAGGGTCAGGGACTTTTTTGAACGCAAAAAGTAGCATTTTTGGTTCTATAGACTTCAGTGGAAATGCTGTGTTTTGCGCCGTTTTGTGTTTTAAAATCTGCCTAGCAACAAGAAAAAAAAACGCAAAATGCATCTAAAATGGAAGTGCAAAAACATAAAACACACTGCAAAAATGGATCAAACGCAACTGCATAGGTGTGAACTTAGGCTTACAAAGCTGCCACTCCCACTGTAAGCCTGATTTCAACTTGCTGATTATGAAAGATCTCAGACACCAGCCCAGCTGAAGAATAAATTCATGCTGTTTGTCAGAATATAAGCGATGAAAAGTTTCTTCACACTTTGCCTGGATCTGCTCTGTAAGCGTCTCCCGTAAAAATGATTTCTGCAGTCCCTGCAACTGGTTACATTTATGTGGATTCTAAGAGGCTGATGTCAATGTTAGTCATCGCAACGGCGACCCCAGCGCCAGACAATCACCCGGGGACAGCAACATGTTGCAGGCAGCTGCAGGAAACGGTGACACGTCTCTGGGAATTCTTGTTGTTTTGTGCTTTTCTGCTGATGGCGACCGCTGTGATTGGCCGATCGCCCTGTTCTTTCGCTGAGAAAGGCGAGACGGATTCCAAGAAATTGTAACGCACTGTGAAATGCGTTACTGGCTGAGCTGCGTAGTTCAGGGCACAAGCTAATGTCCCAGCATGCACTGGGCTAAACGGCTGGATTGCTCTTGTATATATGGAACTGTTGTTATAGGAATATTTATATTTATTTGTGGGCAGCACAGTGACTAAATGGTTAGCACCTCCGCCTGGCAGTACTGGGGCCAAATCCCGACCACGGCACCACCTGCCTGGAGTTTGCATGTTCTCCCTGTGCCTGCGTGGGTTTCCTCTGGGTACTCTGGTTTCCTCCCACACTCCAAAGACATGCTGGTAGGTTAATTGGCTCCTGTCTAAATTGTCCCTAGTATGTGTATGTATGAATGTGAGTTAGGGACCTTAGATTGTACACCCCTTGAGGGTTAGGGACCTTAGATTGTACGCCCCTTGAGGGTTAGGGACCTTATATTGTACGCCCCTTGAGGGTTAGGGACCTTAGATTGTACGCCCCTTGAGGGTTAGGGACTGATGTGAATGTATAATATATATGTAAAGCGCTGAGTAAATTGACGGCGCTATAAAAGTACCTGAAATAAATAATTTATTTATTTTTATGTATTAATTTGTATGGTTGAGCTAGATGGACTTTTGTCTCTTTTCAGCTAGAATAACTACTATATTGCCAAAAGTATTGGCCCCGCCCTCCCAATCATGTGATTCAGGTGTTCCAATCCCCTCCATGGCCACAGGTGGATACAATCAAGCCCCTAGGCATGCAGACTGCTTCTACAAACATTGGCGAAAGAATGGGTCGCTCTCAGGAGCTCAGTGACTCCAAGCGTGGTCCCGTGATAGGTGGCCACCTGGGCAATAGGTCCATCTGTGACATTTCCTGGCTACTAAATATTCCACGGACAACTGTTAGTGGGATTATAACAAAGTGGAAGCAACTGGGAACAACAGCAACTCAGCCACCAAGTGGTAGGCCACGTCACATGACAGGGCGGGGTCAGCGCATGCTGAAGCGCACAGTGCGCAGAAGTCGCCAACTGTCTGCAGAGTCAATAGCTAAAGACCTCCAAACTCCATGTGGCCTTCAGATGAGCCCAACAACAGTGCAGAGAGAGCTTCATGGAATGGGTTTCCATGGCCGAGCAGCTGCATCCAAGCCTTACATCACCAAGTGCAATGCAAAGCATCGGATGCCGTGGTGTAAAGCATGCCACCACTGGACTCTAGAGCAGTGGAGACGTGTTCTCTGGAGTGACCAATCATGCTTCTCTGTCTGGCAATCCGATGGATGTGTCTGGGTTTGGGGGTGGCCAGGAGAACGGTACTTGCCTGACTGCATTGTGCCAAGCGTAAAGTTTGGTGGAGGGGAGATTATGGTGTGGGGTTGTTTTTCAGGGGTTGGGCTTGGCCCCCTAGTTCCAGTGAAGGGAACTCTTGAGGCATCAGTTTACCGAGACATTTTGGACAATTTCATGCTCCTAACTTTGTGGGAAGAGTTTGGGGATGGCCCCTTCCTGTTCCAACATGGCTGCCCACCAGTGCACAAAGCGAGGTCCATAAAGACATGGAGGAGCCAGTTTGGGGTGGAGGAACTTGACTGTCCTGCACAGAGTCCTGACCTCAACCCCATAGAACACCTTTGGGATGAATTAGAGCGGAGACTGTGAGCCAGGCCTCCTCCCCCAACATCAGTGCCTGACCTGACAAATGTGCTTCTGGAAGAATGGTCCAACCTTCCCATAGACACCCTCCTAAACCTTGTGGACGGCCTTCCCAGAAGAGTTGAAGCTGTTATAGCTGCAAAGGGCGGGGCCAACTCAATATTGAACCCTACAGACTAAGACTGGGGGGCCATTAAAGTTCATGTGCAGGGAAAGGGCGGGGCCAACTCAATATTCAACCCTACGGACTAAGACTGGGGGGCCATTAAAGGTCATGTGCGTGGAAAGGGCGGGGCTAACTCAATATTGAACCCTACGGACTAAGACTGGGGGGCCATTAAAGGTCATGTGTGTGGAAAGGCCGGCCGACCAATACTTTTGGAAATATAGTGTATGTAACTATGTAATTGTGTATTACACGGAAACGCATGTGATCTTTTCACCGGTGTGAACTGCGTGCGATCGGATCTATTTTCTCCAGATATTCATTGCAGCAAAGAACAGAAAGGAGAAGGGTTCATTCACACCAGATGCATTGGCACATTTTTCTCGGTGTCAACACAAGGACCTGTAGAAGTAAGGGACGGGAACTGGCGCACGGTGATATATGTTCTGGTTTGCATTGATACGTGAGCCTCACCTTTTTCAGCACAACACAATGCAACGCATGGGAACGCACATCAGCACACCTTTAGGCACAGAAAAAAGTCACACGTTATCACCTCCGCCATTCCATAGACCCTTAGCATGTCCCAAGGAGTGAGGGAAAAGTTCTTTTTAAAATGCAACACACCACAACGCAGCATGCCAACGCACATCAACATTCATGCATTTACCTGTGCTCAGCACACACTTGGCCATGTGAATGGACTGTTAGGCTTCTTTCACACTTCCAGTTAGCTTACCACCAACGGTGGACTGACCATTTGGAAACTCGGGCACTGCCCGAGGGCCCGGGGTCAGTAGGGGGCCCCATGAGATGCCCCTGGTACCTTTTTCATAGGCTTTTTTGAGTTTGGGAAAGGACACAGGAGCCCCATGATCCCCTATTTCCTGGGGGCCCCATGAATTGTCAGTCCGCCCCTGCTTACCACCCTCTAAAAAGTAATTCATGGTGCATTGCTTTTTAAAGGGTGTCATATCAGCAGTTGTCAGGGGTTCGGGAAGTGATCCTGCTGCCTCCTGAATGTTTGCTTTTTTCCAATCCCAAGGGATATTTTGTAGTACAAAAGTCGCATGGCAACCACAGGCCAATCTTTTGTGCCATTGAACCTAATGGGGAATTTGACAAGCAGTGCCACCCAAGTTAAAATGCCATGGCTGCAAAGCTGTAATGTTAGCATTTGGGGGGCCGGCGGGGTAAAATGGCAGCTCAGTCACCTGTTTTTGGGAGGACCCTGTCATGTATAGGGTTGACTCTAATGTGATGGGTGACCTCTGATGGAATGGGGGTCCTTAGAGGTGATGAGGGAACCTTTGATGTTATGGGGGACCTCTGAGGTGATGGGGGAACCTCTGAGGTGATAATTTGTCCTCCGATGGGATGTGGGGGCCTCTGATGGAATGGGGGAACCTCTGAAGTGATCATGGAACCTCTGATGAGATGAGGGGACATCTGAGGTGACAGGGAACCTTTGATGGGATGGGGGAACCTCTGAGGTGATGATGGGACCTCTAATGGGATGTGGAGGCCTTTGATGGGATGGGGGAACCTCCTAGGTGATGATGGGACCTCTGATGAGGGGACATCTGAGGTGACGAGGAAACCTTTGATGGGATGGGAGAACCTCTGAGGTGATGATGGGACCTCTAATTGGATGGGGGGGGGGGTGATGTGATGGGGGAATCTCTAATGTGACGGGGGGACCTCCGATGGTGCGGGAGGGACCTCTGAGATTATGAGGGAACCTCTAATGGGATGGGGGACCTCTGATGGGATAGGGCAACCTCTGAGCTGATAATGGGATGGAGGGACTTCTGATGTGATGAGGGAACCTCTGAGGTGATGATGGGACCTCTAACGTGATGGTGGAACTCTTATGTGATGGAATACTTCTTATGGGATAGGGGACCTCTAATGTGATGAGAGAATCTCTGATGCGATACGGGGACCTCTAATGTGATGAGGGAACTGTTATTATGATGGGGAGCCTTTGATGTGATGGAATACTTCTGATGGGATAGGGGAGTTCTGATGTGATGGGAGAACCTCTGATATGATGGGCGACCTCTGATGTGATGGGGGGACCTCTGGTGTGATAGGAGAACCTCTGATGTGATGGGAGGACCTCTGATGTGATGGGGGGACCTCTGATGTGATGGGGGGACCTCTAATGTGATGGGGGGACCTCAGATGTGAAAGGGACCTCTAATGTGATAAGAGAATCTCTGATGGGATAATAGGGGAACCTCTGATGCGATACGGGGACCGCTAATGTGATGAGGGAACTGTTATATGATGGGGAGCCTTTGATGTGATGGAATACTTCTGATGAGATAGGGGAGTTCTGATGTGATGGGAGAACCTCTGATGTGATGGGAGGACCTCTGATGTGATGGGAGGACCTCTGATGTGATGGAGGACCTCTGATGTGATGGAGGACCTCTGATGTGATGGAGGACCTCTGATGTGATGGGAGGACCTCTGATGTGATGGGAGAACCTCTGATGTGATGAGAGAATATTTGATGGGATAATAGGGGAACCTCAGATGTGATACGGGGACCTCTAATGTGATGGGAGAACCTCTTATCTGATGGGGGGCATCTCCCAAGTTAAGGAGTTAAGGAAGTTAATTTAATCAAGATGGTTGGTTGTGTGCATTGTTCCAGGCTCAGGTTTCCCATTGATAAGTACTGCACCATTTATGTTTTTGCTATTTAGACAGGTTCCTTGAGATTTGGCATAAATTTAAAGGGGTCCATGACTAAAATAAAAAAGGTTATGAAATGCTAGTCCTTTGTGTAAGCTACACAGCAGCAAATAGCAGCAATAAATCACACAGACTGGCCCATTGTGCAATCCTATGTGGTCATCCTCTTTTATATACTAAGGCAGATTTATTGCAGATTGCACCATAGGGCACCATTTGAGTGAGTGATAGACCACCAATTCATCACAGAAAGACTTAGTAGTGAGATTGCACAACTAAAAACTGCCCACAAAGCTAAGAGTGGCCCCATTTTGGAGGTATCTGTTTGTCCTTGCATGGCTTGTCCCAGTGCTCCAGCACCTACTGCCATTTCCATCTGATGGTGACACTGGGGTGTGCGATATTCCTGGTCCGTCATGGTGTTCTGTCCAAAGAATTGAAGTCGCACGACTTTAAAGTGGGATGGTATTCCGAATTGAGGTGCGAATTACAAGACACAGATGTCTATCACTCACACGCACTACTTTAGAAATCGGTGCGGTTCTGACCAAGTCGGAGTCGCCCTGATATGACCGCTGTAACTGCGGACAATGGGGTGCGACTTGTCATGGAATTTGCAAATCGCATGGCATGACAAATCGCATGCTAAGTCACATCTGGTGTGACCGGGGTCTTATACTCTTTATTATCCTATTAATTATTTATTAAAACAAGATTGACACAATTCGCAAGGACATTGCCGCAACTCACACGCCCTCTCAACCCGTCCCCTCTCACACAGCTACCCCCTCATCCCCCCTCCCCCTCGACATTACCCGCAGGGACTTCGTCACTGCTCAAACTCCCTCCAACCCCATTCCCCCTCACTCAGCTACCCCCTCATCAACCCTCTCCCACGGCCCCACCACTGCTCTGACCTCCACTTCCACCCCACCCTACATTCCTCATACTGAAGCTCCCCCAACACTCCGCACCTTTGACCTTACTACCATCGAGGAAGTCTCCAAGATCCTCTCTGATGCCCGCCTCACCACCTGCCCCCTCGACCCTATCCCCTCACAATTCCTACGACCTCCCTCCCCCTCCATCCTACGCTCCCTCACCCACATCTTTAATCTCTCCCTCTCCTCCGGCACTTTCCCCTCCCCACTGAAGCATGCACACATCACCCCCATACTTAAAAAGCCCTCCCTGGACCCCAATGACCCGAACAACCTCAGACCCATCTCCCTGCTCCCACTTACATCTAAACTCCTTGAGCGCCTTGTCTACACCCGCCTATGCTCTCACCTCAACAACAACAACCTCCTCGATCCCCTACAGTCCGGCTTCCGTCCCCTACACTCCACCGAAACCGCCTTACTCAAACTCTCCAACGACCTTCTAACCGCCAAAGCTAATGGCCACTATTCAGTGCTCCTACTCCTTGACCTCTCTGCGGCCTTTGACACAGTCGACCACCCCCTCCTCCTCAAAAAACTACACTCCCTCGGCCTCAGAGATTCTGCTCTCTCCTGGCTCTCATCCTACCTGTCACAACGCTCCTTCAGCGTTACCTATAATGCTACCACCTCCCCCTCACTCCCCCTCTCTGTTGGGGTCCCTCACGGCTCCATCCTCGGGCCCCTTCTCTTCTCCATCTACACCTCCTCCCTTGGCCAACTCATACACTCTCACGGCTTCAACTACCACCTCTATGCCGACGACACACAAATCTATCTCTCAACCCCCCACCTCACCCCTTCGGTCTCTGCCTGAATCACACACCTACTGAGCGACATATCAGACTGGATGTCGCTCCACTTCCTTAAACTGAATCTCTCCAAAACCGAGTTTCTTGTCTTCCCCCCAGCCCGAACCCCACCCCCCACTGACTTCTCCATCATGTCCAACAACGCCAATATCAAACCCGCCCCGCAGGCCAGAGTACTGGGTGTCATTCTGGACTCCAACCTATCCTTCCAAGTCCAATCTTTAACAAACTCATGCAGACTCCACCTCCGCAACATCGCCAAAATCCGCACGTTCCTAACCCCAGAAACCACTAAACAGCTCATCCACTCCCTCATCATATCACGACTCGACTACTGCAACTCCCTCCTCACTGGCCTGCCTCGCCGCTGGCTATCCCCGCTTCAGTCCATCCTGAATACGGCAGCCAGACTCATTCACCTTTCCAACCGCTCCATCTCCGCCACGCCCCTCTGCCAATCCCTCCACTGGCTTCCGATTGCCCAACGGATCAAATTCAAAATCCTAACACTGACGTACAAAGCTGTCCACCACACTGCCCCGAACTACATCACTGACCTAATATCCAAGTACTGCCCAACACGCACACTCCGCTCCTCACAAGACCTCCTTCTCTCTAGTTCCCTGGTCTCCTCCTCCCATGCCCGCCTCCAGGACTTCTCCAGGGTGTCACCCATCCTCTGGAACTCCCTACCCCAACCCATCAGATTATCACCTACTCTCCTCTCCTTTAGGCGCACCCTGAAAACCCATCTCTTCAGGGAAGCCTACCCCACCCCCTGCTAACTTGCCGACCTCCTCCACTCTTCCTACCACTCCATCCCCCACAGCTATCTCCTCCTGTACCACCATCCCCTCCCTCCTAGATTGTAAGCTCCAAGGAGCAGGGCCCTCGATCCCCTCATCTTTTGCATTGTATTGGTATTGTTCTGTCACATGTTCTGTCCCCCTTTGTAATGTACAGCACTGAGCGAACTATTGGCGCTTTATAAATACTGTATAATAATAATAATAGTAATCCTGAACACCAGGTAGATATAAACAACAAAAATTGAGTGCTGGTTCCAGGGGCGGACTGACAACTCATGGGGCCCCCGGGCAACAGGGGATCATGGGGCCCCTGTATCCTTGCCCAAACTTAACAAAGCCTATGAAAAAGGTACCAGGGGCATCTCATGGGGCCCACTACTGACCCCGGGCCCTCGAGTTTCCAAATGGTCAGTCCGCCCCTGGCTGGTTCACTCTATAGAAACGCAGTCCAGATGCGCTCCAGATGCATTTCCTCATGCGCATTTTTTACGCATTCCAGTGCGTTTATAATGCGTTTTTGGTGCGTTTTTTATGCATTCCAGTTCATTTTTTTCCTCTCTCTTTTTCTTCAATTTAAATAGTGACATTTCCTTTCTGGTGCTTTTTTACCGCTTTCCAGTGCAGCTCTGTGCAGAAAAAATGCAGCCTGTTCTACTTTTTATTTTTCTTCCTGCATCCGGAACGCACTGGAACTGCAAGCACTGATGTGAACTGTGACACTGACAACCATATCACCTACTTTCTGTGCGTTTTGGATGCAGAAAAAAAGCAGCTGAAACGCATGTAGTGTGAACCGGCCCTCAGGCAGCCTTGTATTCATTTATGCATCACTGAAGGCCGGTTCACACTATAGAAACGCAGTCCGGATGCATTCCGGATGCGTTTCTGCATGCACGGTTTTGATGCATTCCAGTGCATTTTTAATGTGTTTTTGGCACGTTCCAGTGCGTTTTTTAATGCATTCCAGTTAATTTTTTCCTCTCTCATTTTCTTCAATTTAAATAGTGACATTTCCTTTCCGGTGTGTTTTTGATGCTTTCCAGTGCAGCTCTGTGCAGAAAAAATGCAGCCTCTTCTACATTTTTTTTAATGCAACAGGAAAGCACTGGAACTGCAAGAACTGATGTGAACTATGACATTGACAACCATATATCCTACTTTCTGTGCATTTTGGATGCAGAAAAAAAGCAACTGAAACGCATGGAGTTTGAACTGACCCTCAGGCAGCCCTGTATTCATTTATACATCACTGAGGGCCGGTTCACACTATAGAAACGCAGTCCGGATGTGTTTCGGATGTGTTTCCGAATGCGTGTTTTTGACACATTTCAGTGCGTTTTTAATGCGTTTATGGTGCGTTCCAGTGCTGTTTTTATGCATTCCAGTTAATTTTTTCCCCCCTCTCTTTTTCTTCAATTAAAATTTAAATAGGTCGCGTTTTTGAATGCATTTTTACCGCACTCCAGTACAGTTCTGTGCAGATAAAATGCAGCCTGTTCTGCTTCTTTTTCTGCAACCGGAACACACTGGAACTGCAAGCGTGAACTATGACACTGACAGCCATATAACCTACTTTCTGTGCGTTTTGGATGCAGAAAAAAAAGCAACTGAAATGCATGGAGTGTGAATTGGCTCTGAATGAATACCTCCCAACTGTCCCTGATTTCGAGGGACTGTCCCTGATTTGGAACAAAGTCCCTCTTTCCTCCTCATTTGTCCCCCATTTTGGTCTCATCTATAGAGTTGTATATAAAATGCACAATTTATCTTTCAAAAAGTGTTTCCCAGCGCTACACCTTCCATCCAATTGCTAAATTGCATTTGTAAACTTCTAAAGCCAGTATAAAGGAACAGTAGTTGTAAAAAAAAAAAAAAGCACTTGTGGGTTTAACCCCTTGCCCTCCAGAGGATTTACCCCCCCCCCCCACCTTCGGACCAGGCCATTTTTTGCGATACGGCGCTGCGTTACTTTAACTGACAATTGCGCGCTCATGCAACGCTGCACATAAATGAAATGTACGTCCTTTTTTTCCCAAGAATAGAGCTTTCTTTCGGTGGTATTTGACCGCCTGTGTGTTTTTTAATTTTTTGAGCTATAAACAAAAAAAACCCAACAATTTTGAAAAAAAAAATATTTTGGACTTTTTGTTATTAAACATGTCTGGCAAAAAAAATCAAATTTCATCATAAATTTAGGCCAAAATGTATTCTGCTCCATATCTTTGGTAAAAAAAATTCCCAATGCATGTAAATTAATTGGTTTACGTGAAAGTTATAGCATTTACAAAAGTCGGTATAGATACTGGAATATACTAATGGCAGCGATCAGCGCCTGACTGCGGCGGGCATTCTGACACTGTGGGGGGGGAACTAACTGCCGCTGACATCCCTGGTGACACCAATACAGTGATCAGTGCTAATAAAAAGCACTGACACTGTACTAATGGCACTGGGCAGGAAGGGGTTAACATCTGGGGTGATCAAAGGGTTAACTGTGTGCTGTGTGTGTTTTACTAGGGAGGCATGCTGTGCTGAGAAATACACAGCAGCATGTCCTTGCTGACAGGAGAGAGGCCTGTGTTGTTTACACACAGGTCTCTCCCCTGTCGCTGTTCCTCGGCGATCGCCAGGTGCTGGTGGGGAATCTCCGGCCGGGACCCGGTTATTGACATCTGTAGGTACCAGGGGCATCTCATGGGGCCCCCTACTGACCCCGGGCCCTCGGGCAGTGCCCAAGTTTCCAAATGGTCAGTCCGCCCCTGCATTCCAGTCGTTCTGCTATAGGGCAGTGGGGAAGCAGTTAACTAATCTTTTTTTTTTTTTTTAATAATTCTCCTTTAAGGGGGCGTGGCAGTGGGTGTGTCCTATGCCTACTAACAGGTGTCCCTCGTTCCCATCTCAAAAAGTTGGGAGGTATGCCAAATATATTCATTGCATTGCCATCAGCGTATGCACCTGAATTTCACTTAGTGTCAGCCTCTCTCAAATCCCCAGTACAGCAGAGCTCAGACTGGGAGAAGGAGAAGCAGCACAAGCAGCCAATCAGATGTGCTAAAAAAAGAATCATGCTGATTGACTTTGACAACATGTATACCTAAAAACAAAATCATGAAAAGGACTCTACATTCCCTTTAGGCCAAGGCATGGGGTGAACACTCGTGTCTTTGGCACCTCCGACTATAACTTCTCTTCATTATTTGTACACAGCGATATCCGAGAACAGGCACTGATATCAGAGCAGGGACCTTTCCAGGGGGGGGGGGGTCTGCAGCCCTGTCCTTGTTTTCAGACTATCCCCCCCCCCTCCCCCCGACTGGCGGGCTGACAACTGATAATAGTATTTTGGACAAAGCTTGTACTGACTGCAGATTGCTCGTTCTATTTTTAATCCGTTCCGTATCATTGCAGAGTTTTCCACAACATCCCAGGCTTCTCATGCGTCTGGGGATTTCCTAAATGCCGGGGGGGGGGGGTCAAATATGAATTTGTAGGCATTGTTGACTTAAAGCAGGGGTGTCCAAACTACGGCCCAGGGGCCAGATCTGGCCATTTTATCCTACCTACCGCGACCAGATATCTGTGCACAGACCGAGGATTGAGGTCAGCAGAGGCTGCCTATGGTCCCTGCTTCAACCTGATGTCAGGGGGACTCTAATGTAATGGAGACTCTGATGAGGACCCTGATTTTAGGGGGACTCTAATGTAATGGAGACTCTGATGAGGATATTGATGTATCTCCTCAGGCACTTTCCCCTCCCCTCTGAAACATGCACACATCACCCCCATACTTAAAAAGCCCTCCCTGGACCCCAATGACCCGAACAACCTCAGACCCATCTCCCTGCTCCCACTTACATCTAAACTCCTCGAGCGTCTCGTCTACACCCGCCTATGCTCTCACCTCAACGACAACAACCTCCTCGATCCCCTACAGTCCGGCTTCCGTCCCCTACACTCCACCGAAACTGCCTTACTCAAACTCTCCAACGACCTGCTAACCGCCAAAGCTAATGGCCACTATTCAGTGCTCCTACTCCTTGACCTCTCTGCGGCCTTCGACACAGTCGACCACCCCCTCCTCCTCAAAAAACTACACTCCCTCGGCCTCAGAGATTCTGCTCTCTCCTGGCTCTCATCCTACCTGTCACAACGCTCCTTCAGCGTTACCTATAATGCTACCACCTCCCCCTCACTCCCCCTCTCTGTTGGGGTCCCTCAAGGCTCTGTCCTTGGGCCCCTTCTCTTCTCCATCTATACCTCCTCCCTTGGCCAACTCATACACTCTCACGGCTTCAACTACCACCTCTATGCCGACGACACACAAATCTATCTCTCAACCCCCCACCTCACCCCCTCAGTCTCCGCCCGAATCACACACCTACTGAGCGACATATCAGACTGGATGTCGCTCCACTTCCTTAAACTGAACCTCTCCAAAACCGAGATTCTTGTCTTCTCCCCAGCCCGGACACCACCCCCCATTGATTTCTCCATCACATCCAACAACGCTACCATCAAACCCGCCCCACAGGCCAGAGTACTTGGTGTCAT
This sequence comes from Staurois parvus, assembly GCF_062004578.1. Taxonomy (NCBI): domain Eukaryota; kingdom Metazoa; phylum Chordata; class Amphibia; order Anura; family Ranidae; genus Staurois; species Staurois parvus. Next base: position 270,291 of record NW_028318131.1, on the reverse strand, counting down.
TCTGGACTCCAACCTATCCTTCCAGCCCCAAGTCCAATCTTTAACAAACTCGTGCAGACTCCACCTCCGCAACATCGCCAAAATCCGCACGTTCCTAACCCCAGAAACCACTAAACAGCTCATCCACTCCATCATCATATCACGACTCGACTACTGCAACTCCCTCCTCACTGGCCTGCCTCGCCGCTGGCTATCCCCGCTTCAGTCCATCCTGAATACGGCTGCCAGACTCATTCACCTTTCCAACCGCTCCATCTCCGCCACCCCCCTCTGCCAATCCCTCCACTGGCTTCCGATTGCGCAACGGATCAAATTCAAAATCCTAACACTGACGTACAAAGCCGTCCACCATACTGCCCCGAACTACATCACTGACCTAATATCCAAGTACCGCCCAACACGCACACTCCGCTCCTCACAAGACCTCCTTCTCTCTAGTTCCCTGGTCTCCTCCTCCCATGCCCGCCTCCAGGACTTCTCCAGGGTGTCACCCATCCTCTGGAACTCCCTGCCCCAACCCATCAGATTATCACCTACTCTCCTCTCCTTTAGGCGCACCCTGAAAACCCATCTCTTCAGGGAAGCCTACCCCACCCCCTGCTAACTTGCCGACCTCCTCCACTCTTCCTACCACTCCATCCCCCACAGCTATCTCCTCCTGTACCACCATCCCCTCCCTCCTAGATTGTAAGCTCGAAAGAGCAGGGCCCTCGATCCCCTCATGTTTTGCATTGTATTGGTATTGTTCTGTCACATGTTCTGTCCCCCTTTGTAATGTACAGCGCTGAGCGAACTATTGGCGCTTTATAAATACTGTATAATAATAATAATAATAATAAAGGGGACTCTAATGAAATGGAGACTCTGACGAGGACCCTGATATAAGGGAGACTCTAATGTAACAGAGACTCTGATGAGGACATTGATGTGAAGGGGACTCTAGATCAGGGTCCCTATCACAGTCTCCATTTCATTAGAGTCCCCTTCACATCAATGTCCTCATCAGAGTCTCCATTACATTAGAGTCCCCCTTTAGATCAGGGTCCCTATCACAGTCTCCATTTCATTAAAGGGGGACTCTAATGTAATGGAGACTTTGATGAGGACATTGATGTAAAGGGGACTCTAATGCAATGGAGACTGTGATGAGGACATTGATGTGAAGGGGACTCTAATGAAATGGAGACTGTGATAGGGATCCTGATCTAAAGGGGGACTCTAATGTAATGGAGACTCTGATGAGGACATTGATGTAAAGGGAACTCTAATGCAATGGAGACTGTGATGAGGGACTCTGATGTAAGGGAAACTTTGATGAGAACTCTGATGTAAAGGGGGACACTGATGGGGATCCTGATGTAAGGGGAGCTGTAATGTAATGGAGACTCTGATGGGAACCGTAATGTAAGAAGGGGGGGGGGGGGCGCTCTAGTGTAATGGAGACTCTCATAGGGAGCCTGATGTAAGAGGAACTTTGATGAGGACTCTGATGTACAGGGGGACTCTAATGGGGATCCTGAAGTAAGGGGTACTCTAATGTAATGGAGACTGATGGGGACCCTGATACAAGGAGGGACTCTGATGGGGTCTCTGATGTAAAAGGGACTCTGATGGGGATCTTGATCTAAAGGGGGACTCTAATGAAATGGAGACTCTGATGGGAACCCTGATGTAAGGGGGACTCTAATGAAATGGAGACTCTGATGGGAACCCTGATGTAAGGGGGACTCTAATGTAATGGAGACTGTGAAAGAGACCATGATATAAAGGGGGACTCTAATGTAATGGAGACTCTGATGAGGACCCTGCACCATGTGGTCTGGAGCTCCTTCTGCCTCCCTAGAACAGGAAGGACCGGATCCGGGACCTCCATGGCAGGATCACCAAGTGTTATATTAAAGCTGCAGATTTCAGAATACTGCAAATACCTACTGAGACAAGCTGGCCTTGTGGGATGTCGCAGGAAATGTAGCGATGTGATCTCTTGTAATTGATGTGCTGATTGGTCAGTCCTTGCTGGGACAGTATTCCCTACCAGAGGATGGGACCAGTCCAGGCCAGGCACTCCCTGAGCGCTTCCCCTCCTTGGAGAGATGACTGGGAGAAATACATTCGGCCGGCTGCTTTCCTGTGTCTATGGAAAAACCAGAGATGCATGTTCTGGAAAAGTGTCCAATTATCCCGTCATGAGACAACTACGGGGGAGGGGGGGCTGAAAATACTAATTGCCTGGATGTTGTGCTGACCTCGGCCTCAATGTCCCTGTCCCTGACCTTAACAGTTCTCTTTTCTGCCTGCAGAGGAACAGAATGGTGTAGGAGGGGAGCCTGTGCTGATGCTGGGCCCCAGAATCGGAGTACTTGTTCTGGGCTTCAAACTATGGATGCCGGAGGACCAGCATGACAGGAGACCATCAGCATCAATAGTGTGAGAACTCTGTGTTGTCTCAGAGCAAACCTGTGCTTCGCCCATGCAGCGTGTTCACTTTATTGGTGGTCCCAGCAGCAGCAGAGGCTCTCCTTCCCTTCACTCCTGCACCATTCTGTTCATCCGCAGACAGCAAAGAGAAATGCCAGGTACTTCCGGGTATGGGGAGCATGTGACATCCCTTCCCGGATATATTCATCCCCCCCCCCCCCTCTATTTTTCCTTCTTTTTCTCATCTATCTATCCTCTCTCTGCCTGTCTTTCTCTCTCTCTCTATCCATCGTCCGTCCGTCCTCTCTTTCTGTTCCCTCCCCGCTATATCTCTCCTCTCTCTTGTTCTCTATCAAACTTTCTCTTTCTCTCTCCCCCATTTCCTTCTTTCTCTCCCCCCCCCCCCCCAGTTTTCCTTCTCTCTCTTTCTTTCTCTCTCTTTCCCTCATTCTATCTTTCTATCTCTTACCCAATTTTTCCCTCTCTCTTTTCTATTATTTTCTCTTTCTTTCCTTTTCTCTCTCCATCCGCCCCCTTTCTTCTCCTTCCCCCCCTCTCTCTCTCCTCCCTTTCTCCCTCCTCTCTCTCCCCCCTCTCTCTCCCTCTCCTCTTTCTCCCCCCTCCCCCCCCCCTTATCACTCTATTCTCTTTCTCTCTCTATCCCCTCTCTCTCCCCTCTCTCACTCTACCCCCCCCCTCTCTCTATCCCCCCCCCTCTCACTCTATCCTCTCTCCCCCCCCCTTCTCTCTCTATCCCCTCTCTCACTCTATCCCCTCTCTCCCCTCTCTCACTCCTCTCCCCCCCTCTCTCTCTCTATCCCCTCTCTCACTCTATCCCCTCTCTCTCTATCTATCCCCCCTCTCACTCTATCCCCGCTCTCTCCCCCTCTCTCTCTCCCCCCTCTCTCTCTCTCCCCTCTCTCTCTATCTATCCTCTCTCTCTCTCTCCCCCCCTTCTCTCCCCTCTCTCTCTCTCTCTATCCTCTCTCCCCCCTCTCTCTCTACCCCCCTCTCTATCCCCTCTCTCACTCTATCCTCTCTCTCTACCCCCCCTCTCTCTCCCCCCCCTCTCTCTCACCCTATCCTCTCTCTCTCCCCTCTCTATCTATCCTCTCTCTATCCCCCCTCTCTCTCACCCTATCCTCTCTCTCTCCCCTCTCTCTCTATCCTCTCTCTCTCTCTCCCTTCTCTCTCTCTCTATCCCCTCTCTCCGCTTCTCTACCCTCTCTCTCTCTATTCTCTCTCTCTATGTATCTATCTGAAAACATTCGTGGATTTGCTCAGCCTTCTCCATGAGTAGAACAAGTACTTGTTTTTGCTTTGAAAGGATTTTTTTTTCGTTAAATCAGACCCTTCTGTGTTCCAGTCAGTGAAATAATTATCTGGAGTAACTTCTTCCAAATTACACTCATTCCTCAGCAATGTCACAGATTAGCAGATGGGTTTAGCCCTCTTCTGAAATGTGAGTTGTCCTCAGCTGTGCGGCTAGGAGGCTGATCAGGACATGGCAGAGGGCGCCACCTAGTGCTCAGAGCAGATACAATAATATCAGTCGCATGCAAGAGGCATAGATAGGGAGGGTAATAGTTACAATTTGTAGCAAGTTTATATTTCTGTTTGTGTCTACTTTTCGGGGATTTTATTCTTTTTCCTGCCTCCGTGACACCCATGTAAGAAATGATGGGTACAGTTGTCACCAGAACAGGAAGATATGTACAGCAATAAAAACATGGACAGAAATTCTAGCTCTTCCCTCATCTAATAAAACATGTTTTTTTATGTCTGTGTCCACACTGGAAATGTCTCGACAGGCCGTGAGGGAATACAAAGAGCAATAACAACAGCAGCTCAAACACTTGCCTGCTCCACACAAAGTAATATACAGTTATGTCTGGAGTTGGACTTTAACCCCTTGACGCCGAGCAGCCGCATATTTGCGTGCAATTAAAAAAATACATATGTGCTGAGAGCGCGCGTCCTGCACGCTCACAGCCAGGGGCGGACTGACAACTCATGGGGCCCCCGGGCAATAGGGGATCATGGGGCCCCTGTGTCCTTGCCCAAACTCAAAAAAGCCGATGAAAAAGGTACCAGGGGCATCTCATGGGGCCCCCTACTGACCCCGGGCTCTCGGGCAGTGCCCGAGTTTCCAAATGGTCAGTCCACCCCTGCATGGGACATTTTAATAACACTGGTAACATTAGCTGTGTAAAGTCACACTAAAAACATGAGTTTTTCAGCTTTTTTTTTTAGCGTTTAGTGGCGTTTTCCAGTGTTTAGCGCCATTTTCCGCATTTACGTTTTTTTAGCACATATGTCCGCTACTCCCAGAAGCCGGGAGGTGGGGCAGGGTTTTAGGGTCATGTGACCGCCGTGATTGGCCATCACGGCAGTCACCTGATCGGAAAAGGTCCCGATCCAAAGGGGAGTTCGGGACCTTTTCCGATCAGGTGACTGCCATGACGGCCAATCACGGCAGTCACATGACCCTAAAACCCTGCCCCGCCTCCCGGCTTCTGAAACTCTTAAAGGGTCGGGAGGCGCCGGTACCAAGAGGTTAAGGAGGGGGGATTTACTAAAACTGGAGGGTGCAAAATCTGGTGCAGCTCTGCATAGAATCCAATCGGCTTCCAGGTTTTATTATCAAAGCCCAATTGAACAAACTGAAGTTAGAAGCTGATTGGCTACCATGCACAGCTGCACCAGATTCTGAGTGATTCGGTTTTGGTACATCTCCCCCACAGTGTTTTTATTGTGTTGTCAGTTTCTGAATGACTATTTTTATACATTTTGCTGGTCTGCTGTGGCATATTTTTATAAACATATATTTCATATAGAGAGTAGGAGCGCCCTCTAGTGACTGTCTCTATATTACATGGTAAAATTAAAGTGGTAGTAAACTCCGCTTTGCGATTTTTACCTACAGGTCAGCTTATAGTAAATTAACTGGGTGAAGATGGAATCCTTGTCAGCGGTGAGTCTTTCATGTATTCCATACATATGCCATACATACTAGCACATTACATTACCTTGCAGGCAGATGGGAATGTTTTTTTAATAACTTTGCTACAGCTTTAAATACTTGTTGACCTGAGGCATAAAGTAGACCTCCAACCAGTTTGTTTCAGATGTAGTAAGGAAAAGGTCTGTGCCCCCTTTGAAAGATTTCCCTCTCACTTTCTGTGTGGTCACCAGGACAGGAAGCAAGGGGCAATCTCCCCCAACAGGGACACACGGCTATAAAACTTGACAGAGGTTCTACCCCTTTCCCACTCTTCCGTAAATTGAAAAAAACACACTTAAGTTGGACATTAGATCACAGTTTGCTTCCACTTTTGGATCCGTGACTAGACACCTCTGACCATTGTGTGTGATTTACTGTTTTGTGTATCAACACGGCGTGGCTCTATGCAAGTATGTGAGGAACAGATATGTTTATAAACCTGCAAGAACTGGTATCATACAGACGACGGCTACCCAAGCCAGGAAATATTCCGGTTTTGGACAGTTATAAAGAGAAGCGTGTTTTCTCTGACACCTCTGTCAGCATTTCAACATTTTTCTGGGACTAGAAACTCATTATAATCTGATCAGACAATCTAAGATTAGTACAACAACAGTGTGTAGAGAGCTTCATGGAATGGGTTTCCATGGCCGAGCAGCTGCATCCAAGCCTTACATCACCAAGTGCAATGCAAAGCGTCAGATGCCGTGGTGTAAAGCACGCCGACACTGGACTCTAGAGTAGAGGAGACGTGTTCTCTGGAGTGACCAATCACACTTCTCTGTTTGGCCATTCCGATGGACGTGTCTGGCTTTGGCGGTGGCCAGGAGAACGGTACTTGCCTGACTGCATTGTGCCAAGTTTGGTGGAGGGGGGATTATGGTGTGGGGTTGTTTTTCAGGGGTTGGGCTTGGCCGCCTAGTTCCAGTGAAGGGAACTCTTAAGGTGTCATTTTGGACAATTTCATGCTCCCAAATTTGTGGGAAGAGTTTGGGGATGGCCCCTTCCTGTTCCAACATGACGGCCCACCAGTGCACAAAGCAAGGTCCATAAAGACATGGAGGAGCCAGTTTGGGGTGGAGGAACTTGACTGTCCTGCACAGAGTCCTGACCTCAACCCCATAGAACACCTTTGGGATGAATTAGAGTGGAGACTGTGAGCCAGGCCTCCTCCCCCGACATCAGTGCCTGACCTCACAAATGTGCTTCTGGAAGAATGGTCCAACCTTCCCATAGACACCCTCCTAAACCTTGTGGACGGCCTTCCCAGAAGAGTTGAAGCTGTTATAGCTGCAAAGGGCGGGGCCAACTCAATGTTGAACCCTACAGACTAAGACTGGGAGGCCATTAAAGGTCATGTGTGTGGAAAGGAAGGGGGCCAATACTTTCGGCAATATAGTGTAGATGCCGACTGTCACAGATTTCCCAGCACAGACCTGCATCTTAGACCTCAGTCCCAATGATGGGCCATGTCCTGGGATCACAGTTTCACCCTCTTTTGAATAATTGTGCATGCGAGGTAATTAATTACAGTAAGTGGGAAATGCAATTGAGTGGTCCCTGCATAATTAAAGGTGGGCTTTTGGCGAGGTACTCCAGTAAGCAAGTGGAACCATCCAGTCACTGGGCCACCCAAAGGGACTAAAATGTTGGTAAGTATGTATTCATTATGTATCCATTGTGTTCACTATGAGAAGACTGTGGGCTGAGAGAAACACAGGAAGCTGCCACTGCCAACCTCCTCCTTAAAGTGGTTGAAAACCTTCATGAAATATGAACAAAGCATATCCTTGCATAGTGTGTACTTGTCTCAATCGAGAGCACTAAGTGTCATTTCTGTCTGCTCTTTCCTGCCTCGGCTATCAGCTTGAGTCACTTCTAACAACTTTTCTTGACACCAAGAGAAAAAAAAGTGTGTATGTGTGCTGTGTGAAGGGGGAGTGTCCCTTCCCAGAGATCCCCTATCAGAGCTCCCCTCACTGAGCTCTGCAGTGTGAAACATCAGCTGCACACCCCCTGCTTTCTGAAAGCTCAGACAAGCTTTATAAATTCTGGAAGGATGTAGAGAACAGAAGACCACAGATAAACAGGTACAGCGTATGTAGGAGGATTTATTTCCCCTGAGACAAATGAGTAATTGACAGCCTCATCTCTGTTCCTGCGTGCTGTGTGGAGGGGGAGTGTCCCTTCCCAATCAGCTCTCAGAGCTCCCCTCACTGTGCTCTGCAGTGCGAAACAGCTGCACGCCCCCTGCTTTCTGAAAGCTCAGACAAGCTTTATTAATTCTGGGTGTAGAGAACAGAAGACTGCAGATAAACAGGTACATCTTATGTACTCCACATTTCATATGTTATATGTCTATGTAGCAGAGCACAGTTCCCTGGTAAGCCAGCTCTTAAACACAACAAGGCATCTGGCAGGGCTTTGGATGAAGTCTGAGGAATACAGGAGAACACGGAGCACCAAACCAATAGTCGAGAGACAAACTGTATTTATTTCATCCTAAAAATCCAAAACGGCAATCCAACACGTTTCTTGGGTTAAGAAGGGCCTCCTTCCTCAGGACTCACAGGTGCAAATGAAATGGTCCCTGGCATGGAGGATTTCGAGATTTTGGGTTTGTGCTCAACTTCACAATGCAAGCTCCAGCGGCTAGATTAAGTAGTATTTATAGAGGGACCTTCAGAACCCCCCCAAGATGGGTCGGCTTGTCATTTTGGAATTTATAATAAAATAAATATACTTGAGCTCTCAACTTTTGGTTTGGTGTTATTTTTATGTTATATCCTTCGGACATCAATTTTAAGTAGCGCTGGATACGCCACAAGGCAATTTTGGCAGCAGCCTAGGACCTGCTGGATGTACAGGAGGCCCAGTTATAACCTTCAGGCTTGTGCAGTAAACCAAAGGATAGCTCAGCTGGTCGAATGCTGTGTCCCTGATGTCATTGCACAAGGGGAGGTTGTGCTTGTACAGTGGGGATCGAAAGTTTGGGCACCCCAGCTAAAAATTTGTATTAATGTGCATAAAGAAGCCAAGGAAAGATGGAAAAATCTCCAAAAGGCATCAAATTACAGATTAGACATTCTTATAATATGTCAACAAAAGTTAGATTTTATTTCCATCATTTACGCTTTCAAAATAACAGAAAACAAAAAAATGGCGTCTGCAAAAGTTTGGGCCCCCTGCAGAGTTAATATCTTGTACTGCCCCCTTTGGCAAGTATCACAGCTTGTAAACGCTTTTTGTAGCCAGCCAAGAGTCTTTCAATTCCTGTTTGAGGTATCTTTGCCCATTCTTCCTTACAAAAGTCTTCCAGTTCTTTGAGATTTCTGGGCTGTCTGTCACGCACGGCTCTTTAAGGTCTATCCATAGATTTTCAATGATGTTGAGGTCAGGAGATTGTGAAGGCCATGGCAAAACCTTCAGTTTACGCCTCTTGATGTAATCCCCCGTGGATTTCAAGGTGTGTTTAGGATCATTATCCATTTGTAGAAGCCATCCTCTCTTTAACTTCAGCTTTTTCACAGATGGCATCAAGTTACCATCCAAAATTTGCTGAATATTTATTGAATCCATTTTTCCTTCTACTCGTGAGATGTTCCCTGTGCCACTGGCTGCAACACAACCCCAAAGCATGATTGATCCAACCCCATGCTTCACAGTTGGACAGAGGTTCTTTTCATTAAATTCTGTGCCCCTTCTTCTCCAAACGTACCTTTGCTCATTCCAGCCAAAAGTTCAATTTTAACCTCATTGGTCCACAGAACTTGTTTCCAAAATGCATCAGGCTTGTCTATATGTTCATTTGCAAAGTTCAAACGATGATTTTTGTGGTGAGGATGTAGAAGAGGTTTTCTTCTGATGACTCTTCCATGAAGACCATATTTGTACAAGTATCTCTTTATAGTGGAATAGTGTACCACAACTCCAGTGTCTGCCAGATCTTTCTGGAGGGATCGTGCAGTCAAACGTGGGTTTTGAATTGTTTTTCTCACAATCCTGCGAGCTGTTCTGTCTGATATTTTTCTTGGTCTTCCAGATCTTGCTTTAACTTCCACTGTTCCTGATGACTGCCATTTCTTAATTACATTCCGAACAGAGGATATTGACATCTGAAAACGCTTTGCTATCTTCTTATAGCCTTCTCCAGCTTTGTGAGCGTCAACTATTTTCAGTTTCAGTTTTCTACACAACTGCTTAGAAGAACCCATGGTGCTGATTGTTGGGGCAAGGTCAGATGAGTCGGGGCATTTAAAACCTTTGAGATTGACATCACCTGGCCTTCCCAGGCGATGATTGAGAACAATCCATGACACTGGCAGGTCTCAGCTTGGCAAAGGGGGCAGTGCATGCTATAAATTCTGCAGGGTGCCCAAACTTTTGCAGACGCCATTTTTTTGTTTTCTGTTATTTTGAAAGTGTAAATGATGGAAATAAAATCTAACTTTTGTTGACATACTATAAGAATGTCTAATCTGTAATTTGATGCCTTTTGGAGATTTTTCCATCTTTCCTTGGCTTCTTTATGCACATTAATACAAATTTTTAGCTGGGGTGCCCAAACTTTCGATCCCCACTGTAGGCAGTTGGTGTCTAATGGGGACATACAAATGGTGCAAATGCTGTGTGCCTATTGTATCCTCATCAGTCTCAATCGAAGAGATGAGGGGAAGCCAAACCTGCTTATTTGCCTAGGGCCCCTTAAGTCACTGACCTGGAACAAGCATTAGAATTAAGTCAAAAAAGGAGAAATCAAAACCAGCTTGCTTTAGATCCCTGACTCCGAAGGCATTAAAGAGGAACTTTACCCAGTTTTCAAAAATGTAAAAGTCAGCAACTAAAAGTACTTTATAGCTGCAGTCTTAAAAAAAAGAAAAAAACATATGTACTTTCCAGACCACGAGGTCCAGCACTGTATTCCTACAATCCAAAGTCTGTACAGTAGTGTTGACTCTACTGTTGTTTTCATTCTTGTGCCGCCATCTTGGATTTAGGTGCTGGTTATGCCATCCTAAACACTCAAAGCCAGCCCATTACAGCTCATGTACAGGTTGTGCCAACTGGGGATGACTGTTCTGATGCCTCCTGGGATATGTGACACGATCTAAGGAGGCTGCTGGTGGGAGTGCCGACTCACCCCTACATCAATCTAGAAAAGGAATGAGGTAGGTGGGAGCAGATACCTGCTGAAAAAAGTACTCGCTACCCTCCAAAATGGTTTCCAAATGTGTTAAAGGGAGGGGGAAAGGTTAAGATTATGTGATCTCCAAAATGCAAGTGAAGGTCCACTACAAAGGCAGAAGCTCAGCATAAAAAGCCAGTGAGCTAGGATTTTCAGACAGTAAAGTTGTCAATACCATTCTGTTCTCTTGGGTTCAGGTTACCTTTAAAACACAATGGCATATAAGGCATTCTCTGAATGGCACAATGGAGGTAGAATGGAGGGGCAGTGAGTTCACAATCTCCACTTCATCCAATTCACTGAAAAAAATACAAGGCACTTTATGAATGGCGGCATTGCCAAATAACCCTATAGACAGGTGTAGTTCATCCTCCCTGCAAAGGTGGCGCTGCTCTGCACTCACCATGTAGGGAGAGTGGAGGATAGAAGGAATGTTGCACTGAGAATTCCATAGGTGCCATTGGAGGGCAGCTGTCCAACTTAATGCTGTTACTACAGATGACCTCTGTGGCCCTCTTGAGGTGGGGCAGTGCTTATATAAGGCACTGGCTCATTGCAGTTGGCGCACATTTTGTGTGTGGTTGGGTTAGGGACAGGAACTCACTGGCTAGAGAGAGTGGGTGTAGCCTAGGAAGCAGGGGTGAACTGACTCATAGGGCCCCCGGGCATTAGGGGATCATGGGGCCCCTGTGTCCTTGCCCACACTCAAAAAAGGCCTATAAAAGGTACCAGCGGCATTTCATGGGGTCCCCTACTGACTCCGGGCCCTCGGGCAGTGCCCGGGTTCTCGAATGGTCAGTCCGCCCCTGGTAGGAAGAGATTCTGGTGGAGGAGGGACTGCTCACCTATTCTACAGATAGGAGCCTTTCTTCTTCAGGTCCCTTGTTGCATGACCACCTTCCAGCCACCTCCGCTGCCAGATCCTGTCGCCATCAGTGTATCACTCCCTGCTATTGCTACACAGTCCTCTAATTGTTGCTGACCAGACCGGAGTGGTCACAAAGACTTTGCTACGGTTTTGTTGGAACTTCTACACTAATACATCTCCTTGTACGTTTAGATCTCTGTGTGTCTTTCCTCCCCTCTGGGCAGCCAATGCTTGGGACCCCTCCTACAAGCTCCCCCCTGGTAGGTGTACAAACCGGGAAGCTCGTGGCCATCATTGTAGTTGTGCCAACGACTACAGTGATTTACAGTTTCCCCAGTGGGCCAACGGGTATGACATCTACGAAGCCTAGGGTTGTCACCTCATCCCTTTAAAACCAAACACATATTAATGACACGGGTTCCGAGGCTAATTTATTACACATAAGGCACTACGTGAGTTTAATTACCACCTTAACTACTTGAGCTCCTGAGGATTTACCCCCCTTAATGACCAGGCCTCTTTTTGCTACTCGGCGCTGCACTATTTCAACTGATAATTGCGCGGTCATGCAATGCTGCAACCAAACAAAATTCATGTCCTTTTTTTCACACAAATAGAGCTTTCTTTCAGTGGTATTTGATCATCTGTGCGCTTTTTATTTTTCACGCTATAAACAAAAAAAGACCAAATATTTTGAAGAAAAACAATATTTTTTACTTTCAGCTATAAAAAATATATAGTAAACTCAAAGTTGGTTATAAATTTAGGCCAAAATGTATTCTGCTCCATGTTTTTGGTAAAAAAAAAATCCCAATAAGTGTATATTGATTGCTTTGTGTGGAAGTTATAGCGTCTACAAACTATGGTATAAATACTGCAATTTATGCCATTTTTTTGCTATACAGCGCTGCGCTAGTTTAACGGACAATTGCGCGGTCATGCAATACAGTACATAAATTAAATGTATGTCCTTTTTTTCACACAAATAGAGCTTTCTTTTGGTGGTATTTGATCGCCTGTCCATTTCTTATTTTTTGCGCTATAAAAAAAAAAGGCTGACAATTTTGAGAAAAAACAATATTTTGGACTTTTTGCTATAAAACATGTCCAGTAAAAAAAAATGTAAAAATCAAATTTCGTCATAAATTTTGGCCAAAATGTATTCTGTGACATGTCTTTGCTAAAAAAAACCCCAATATGTGTAAATTAATTGGTTTATGTGAAAGTTATTTACAAATGGCGGTAAAGATACTGGGATTTTAAAAATTTTTATACTAATAATGGCGGCGATCAGCGACTTATGGCAGCGATCAGCGACTTATGACACTGGGGGGGAACTGACTTGGGGTCACTGACATCCCCAGTGACACCAATACAGTGATCAGTGCAAAAAAAACACTGACACTCTACTAATGGCACTGGGGAGGAAGGGGTTAACTTTATTTACTGAAAGGGTTAACTGTGTGACTGGAGTGTTTTAGGGGGCGGGGGTGTGTACTGCATGGGGGGGGCAGCTGATCGGGAGAGAGAAACTCTTCTCTCCGGCTCAGCATGTCAGGAGCTGACAGGGAACTGACAGAAAGCACAGCTACTGCAGCCCTGCTCTCTGTCAGTGACTGCTGCTAATTGGCGGGACACGGCCAGTAACGACCGGCTGTGACCCAGCGACTGACATCCGTGGCCGTGATCGGCGGGACAGGTAGGGCGGTCGCGCGCTCCCTACCTATTTTTAAAACACACGTTTTAAAACGTGGTTTTGCCTAGCCGTGTCGCCCTGCCAACGTATTTCCTCAGTGGCTGGGCGGCATGTGGTTAATCAGCCACAGAACCAGGGGCGGACTGACCATTTAGCCACTTGGGCACTGCCCGAGGGCCCGGGGTCAGTAGGGGGCCCCATGGGATCCCCTGGTACCTTTCTTAGGCTTTTTTGGGTGTGGTTTGAGTGTGGGCAAGGACACAGGGGCCCCATGATCCCCTTTTGCCCGGGGGTCCCATGAGTTGGCAGTCCGCCCCTACACATAACCTGTGTCATTAATATGTGTTCGGTTTTAAAGGGATGAGGTGGCAACCCTACCTGGATCCAGCTATCCAGCTACTTGAGCCGAGCTGGACCTTATACAAATAATTGCTGGAGTTCGGCTTTAACAGACGCTAGAGAGAAAACCTGCAACAGAGTCAGCGAAGCCACATAGACTGGAGATCCCCTGAGGCCCCTAAACCTGTATGCTTTCTCAGAAACCATCTCAGTTCACGCTGGTCACAAGTTCATTGGGTTCTCGCCAGTCTCCAGGGCAAAACTCGAAAAAAAACAGCCTTTCCTTATCTTCTGCTTATCACTCCAAGAGAAATTGGCTCCCAAGTTCAAGATACGGGTGTTTGCCAACAGAGTTTCTGCTGATTGTATCAGTTAAGAGATATTTTCTTAGAAAAGCAATGTTTGCGCGTCCAACTGACACATGGTATTTGCGTCCAACTGACACATGGTATTTGCGGATTGGCATGGAGGTGTGTGTATTATGAGTGAGCTGTGTGTGTATTAAGGGCTACCACGGTACAGATTACCACTGGTCAGTACGAGCCGCCGCAGCACCACCTTGTAGAAAGTTTTCTTTTTAGGAGTTGCTGTCCTCTTTGGGAGGCAACCGCGTGAATCACAGAACGATGACCTAATTGGAGAAACCAACATTGGAAAATCATTCCAAGTGGGAGACAGAAAAGCACTTTAGCTTTCCATCTTTATGTGGTACCGGGGCAGACTGACAACTCATGGGGCCCCATGTGCTCGCCCACACCCAAAAAAGCCTATGAAAGGTACCAGGGGCATCTTATGGGGCCCCTTACTGACCCTGGGCCTTCAGTCAGTCCACCCCTGTATGGTACTAAAGGCATACAATCTTTTTACCAAATTGCATTCCCTGCATTAAAGTAAGAAATGTCCCATTGCTAGTCTCACCCCTTCATCCCCCTCATACTTACCTGAGGCCTATCACAATCCAGTTTTGTTTTTTTTATTCTCTATCTCCTCAAATCCAGAGATGAGGGAGTGGGGGGCAGGGTTGAGCCATGCTGTGTGTCTATGGATGCACACAGCCTGGTTCAGGAGGAGTACTACACGGGCCAGTTTTCGTACTCTATGTGCTTCAGTAAGCCTTGGCTGCCCATGACCCTGTTGCTGGTTCATTGGTTTTCCTCCCTTGGACCACTTTTGGTCAGTCCTGACCTTTGCAAACGGGAACATCCCACAAGAGCTGCAGTTTTGAAGTTGCTCTGATCCAGTCGTCTAGCCATTACAATTTGACCCTTGGCAAAGTCGCTCAAATCCTTATGTTTGTCAATTGTTTTCTGCTTTCAGCATATCAACAGCATGGACAACATGCTGACTTGCTGCCTAATAGGTCCCATCCACTTTCAGGTGCCATTGCAATGACATAATCAATGTTATTCACGGTATCTGCCAGTACTCAGAATGTTTTGGTGTATATGAAGTCCAGGGTGTGCTTCCCTACAGAAATGCTAAAGGAGTTTGGTCTGCGTAAAGAACCATGGGGGGTTATTTACTAAAACTGAATGGTGCAAAATCTGGTGCATTTCTGCATAGAAACCAGTAGTCTTCCAGGTATTGTCATCAAAGCTTAAGTCCTCCTGCACACGGGACGTTTTAATAACGCTGGTAACGTTAGCTGTGTAAAGTCACTCTAAAAACATGAGTTTTTCACCTTTTTTATTAGCATTTAGCACCATTATTCCGCATTTACGGTTTTAAAAATTTTTTTTTTTTACCAAAAAAAATTTATTTTTTTTCTGGTCAAAAAAAGTCCAAAAACGCCAGTTTGCAGCGTTTTTCAGTGTTAGAGCATTTTTACAAAAAATTCCAAAAACAACCTCCTGCGCTTAAATGGAATCCTATCCTTCAAAAGCTGCCGACACCAAACTTATACCCAAGTAAGTGAATGATCAATTAAAATAAATAGTGTAGCGCTAATAATACTAACAAATTACATGTTAACCCCTTGACGCCGACGTAACACAAATATGCGGCTTCACGGACCTGGGCTTTTTTCCGTGGGGCCGCATATTTGCGTACCTGTCTTTGTGCTGGGAGCGCCCCGCTCGGCGCGCTCCCAGCACCAAGACCGTGGTGTCACTGAGAGCCCGGGGTCTCGTTCTAACGATCGGGACCTGGGACTCCCGCTTCCGGGTCACGTGATCGCTGTGATAGCCTCTGATTGGCTATCACAGTGATCAATCACTGTGCAGCCCGGCCCCCTTGTTCTCTCTCTCTCTCTATGAATGGAGAAGAGAGATACATTGTATCTCTCGAACTCCTGACATAGAGAGATAAAAAAAAAGTTTGTAAAAAAAAAAAAAGATAAATATTAAAAAATAAAAGAAAAAATAAAGAAAAATACCTAGATCAAGGTTTGATCTAGTTCAGTACCAGGGTTAGTGTTTGGGTCAAAGGTCAGGGTCAAGGGCAAAATTCAGGGTCAAAGGTCAGGATTTAAAAAAAAATTGTATCAGTGTCAGTTAGTGTTAATGTCAGTGACAGTGTGTTTTATGTAACAAAAAAATAAAAAAAAAGACAAAAACAAAATGCGCACTGTTGTTTCTGGACTGTACTACGGGTACAAACAACAAATAACACACATATATGGTATCGCTGCGAACGTCAAGAACTGGAGAATGTATTTTGGGTTGTTCTTTGGTGGTAGGTTATGGTCGTAACAAGAAACACACAGTTAAATTAAAAAAATGATTTTTTTTTTACTATTTTGGCCCAGTTTTCCTTTAATAATAAAAAAAAATTAGGAGCTATCCATTACCATTTACCACCAAATGAAAGCCCAATTTGTCCTGAAAAAAACAAGGTATAATCCACCTGGATGTACAAAGTAGTTGTGATGATATGTACGGTTTTACTAACACGTCAACGTTGCAGAATTGTGCTTAGGCATTTAGATTTGTTTTACCCTTAGGCGTGAAGGGGTTAAAATGCACAAACTCTATATACATCCCCTACATATATATATCCAAGGTGATAAATCAATACATAAATAATAAAATAGTTGTGTCATACGTGAATTCCCTCATGGGGAATATTTAGTGAAAAAAGTGACAAACACACTCCTATTTGCACATTGTGGAACAATATGTATACTGGTGCGCAAAATTAGTGAACAAATAATCAATTCAAAAAGTCCAAAATGATATAATAATAGTAATACGATAATTTGTGATGATCCTCACACTTCACTCTTCATGCAAGAATATATAATGTGCCGTATACGTGGTACACACGTGCCAATCCTTTACCAGCCAAAATACCCCCTCACCTCCTTCATTAGACCCCACAGGGTCAACACGCTTTGAGGATCAAGTGATCCTATCAGAATGGGTCCCTCTCAGGCTTTCCCATCACGTCTCCAGCCTCCAACAGACTAACAGCCAGCTCCTCATAGGATCATGATAAGACACAGAGACCCTCCATAGTGCAACTGGTTTTTATTGCATCAAATTTAAAACGACAATAAGTAATACACTCACATTTGCCCACGAGTTTTACAGCTTTTTACCACATGCTATGGGTGTACTGCATGGGTGTACTCAACAGGGTAATCCAATATGGCCCCCACGCCGGAAATGATGTCACCGGAAGCTCCTCCCCACGTACCGATGCGTTGCGCCACGCCCACCTCATGACTTCATCAGGGTCGAGCATTTTTACAGCTAAAAAAACTAGAACTAGAAACCCACTAGTTCTTGGTTTTTTTTCTTCCTGCCAAAAAATGTTGATTCCAGTCTATGTGTATGGACACATAGGATAACATGCTGGGGGGTTTACTGGCTGTAGAGAAAAAAAAAATGGCAAAAGCCAAAAACAGCCGCTGTAAAAACGTCCCGTGTGCATGAGGACTAAAGTGGTTGTAAAGGCTCAAGGTTTTTACCTTCATGCATTCTTTGTGTACAGCAGCGCCCCCGGCCCCCCCAATCACCCATTGTGTTATAGTGAGAGGAGAGTTTGGTTTCTGCAAAGCTGGAATGCAAACTTTGGAAGGGTTAAAGGATACGTTGTAACATATTACACCCATATTTAACCTCTTCACGCCGTCCGAACGCAAATGTGCGGCCTCCCGGTGTCTGGGCCTAGACGCCGAGCGGCCGCACATGTGTGTTCTATTAAAAAAAGAACATACGTGTCTGGTACTCACGCGCTTTCCCGATCATGTGACCGCCGTGACAGTGCGCCACGGAGGTTACATGACCCTAAACCCCTCCCCACCTCCTGGAACCCTTAAAGGGCCGGGAGGCAATGGCGCGAAGGGGTTAAGGTGGAACGTGTTACCGAAGAGCACCTGCGCTCCCCTCTGATCCCCTGCTGTGACATTGAGCAGGGAATCCTCTCCCTACACCCTCTGTCACAATTTAAAAAAAACAGTGCGGTCATGCAGGGCTCTGCCCACATGGCCGTGTTATTCATTCACAGCGATCTGTGAATGAACTACAACTACCACCGCGGCAGATGACTTGAAGTTCTGAATGACTTGCGAGGGCGCCGATGAGCACTTTTGTAGTTCATTGATCTTCCCGCTTTCCAATAACTGTCTGCCTGTACCAGGGGCGGACTGACAACTCATGGGGCCCCCATGCAATAGAGGATCATGGGGACCGTGTCCTTGCCCACACTCAAAGCACACCCAAAAAAGCCTATAAAAAGGTAATAGGGGCATTTCATGGTGTCCTCTACTGACCCCGGGCCCTCAGGCAGTGCCCGAGTGCTCGAATGGTCAGTCTGCCCCGGCCTGTACCTCCCAGGAGCTTGGCATTGATTGTGGGTGCAATGCTCTGCAAGTTCCAGGAAAAAAAAGGGTTGTTTACCTGCAAAAATATGTGCATTTATTATTTTTTACTAATTATCAGTGCAGCCCCAAAAGTGCCCATCAGTTCAACCTCATCAATGCCCACCAGTGTCACCTCATCAGTGCCCATCAGTGCAACCTCTACAATGCCCACCAGTGTCACCTCATCAGTGCCGCCTATCAGTGCCCATCAGTGCAACCTCATCAATGCCCACCAGTGTAACCTCATCAGTGCCCACCAGTGTCACCTCATCAGTGCTGTCTAATCAATGCCCACCAGTGTCACCTCATCAGTGCCGCTCATCAGTGCAACCTCATCAACGCACATCAGTGAAGGAGAAAAATGACCAGTTTGCAAAATTTTATAATATAAAAAAAACTTTTTTTCCCCCAAATTTTCAGTCTTTTTTCAATTATAATGCAAAAAAAAATTAAATACCATTAAATACCACCAAAGGAAAGCGCTCTATGTGAAAAAAAATTCAAAAAATTTCATATGTGTTGCATGACCGTGCAATTGTCATTCAAAATGCAACAGCGCTGAAAGCTGAAAATTGGTCTGGGAAGAGGGTAAAAGAGCCCCGGTAGGCGAGGGGTTAAAGGATCTGCTACTGAAGACTTGGTGCCAGATACCACAGCATATCTTCAGAGGCCTGTTGGGGTCCACGCTGCGATGGCTCAAGGCTCTTTTGGTAGCAAAAGGGGGACCTACTCAATATTAGGTGGATCATCATAAAGTCATGACTAATTAGGGCAGCACAGTGGCTAAGTGGTTAGCATTTCTGCCTGGCAGTATTCGGGTGGTTGGTTTGAATCCCAACCACAGCACCACCTGCCTGGAGTTTGCATGTTCTCCCTGTGCCTGCATAGGTTTCCTCTGGGTACTCCGGTTTCCTCCCACACTCCAAAGACATGCTGGTAGGTGAATTGGATCCTGTGTAAATTGTCCCTAGTATGTGTATGTATGAATGAATGTAAGTTAGGGACCTTAGATTGGACGCCCCTTGAGGGTTAGGGACCTTAGATTGGACGCCCCTTGAGGGTTAGGGACCTTAGATTGTACTCCCCTTGAGGGTTAGGGACCTTAGATTGTACGCCCCTTGAGGGTTATGGGGACCTTAGATTGTACGCCCCTTGAGGGTTAGGGACCTTAGATTGGACGCCCCTTGAGGGTTAGGGACCTTAGATTGGACGCCCCTTGAGGGTTAGGGACCTTAGATTGGACGCCCCTTGAGGGTTAGGGACCTTAGATTGTACGCCCCTTGAGGGTTAGGGACCTTAGATTGGACGCCCCTTGAGGATTAGGGACCTTAGATTGTACGCCCCTTGAGGGTTATGGGGACCTTAGATTGTACGCCCCTTGAGGGTTAGGGACCTTAGATTGTACGCCCCTTGAGGGTTAGGGACCTTAGATTGTACGCCCCTTGAGGGTTATGGGGACCTTAGATTGTACGCCTTGAGGGTTAGGGACCTTAGATTGTACGCCCCTTGAGGGTTAGGGACCTTAGATTGTACGCCCCTTGAGGGTTAGGGACTGATGTGAATGTACAATATATATGTAAAGTGCTGTGTAAATTGATGGCGCTATATAAGTACCTGAAATGATAAATCAGTGTATATTTCATGTGTGTACTTAGCTGTTCAGCTCTGAACGATTGTAGAGTATACAGCCTACGTAACAGTGAAAGTCTGATTTCGATTGGTGGCTGTGGACAAAACAGTTCCGATGTAGCACATGTTGACAAATGAGTCCATACATTACTAGGTCATAGTGTAACCCCCCCACCCCCACCCATAATTGGCGGCCGACCCAGATAAGGCGCTGCTGTCGGCATGGGTTAAACATCAGAGTTTCAAAGAGGATAGTATAATTAGGGTAGGCCCACTAATCCGCCTAAGGCTCAAAGTAGAAATATCCTTTCTAAAAACACACAAAGAAAAATATTGTGAGGGGGGATTACAGCGCCTTACTAGCGATTCATGAACTAATCCCAGTTATATCACTGAACAAATGACAGCAGTGGGGCGCCCGTACCAGGATGGCGAGTGCTACAGCATTTCACATCCGAGGGTTACAAGCATTAAAAGAACTGCCGCAACATAAGGAACACTTTTGTTTGGAGGCACGTGTTCCGATGGAACCCGGCTCACTTGTTTCCTGTAAGAAGTCCCTAATCTTAGTAATGGAACATAGTGTAATACACAGGGATACCAGAGCAGGTCTAGAGATATAGATATATAGAGAGACAATATTGTCCTGGGGTGACCTGCCCCCACACGTATGTTTGCAGTGTAAAGCATGTACAGTAAATTATTTCATTATTATGGTCAGGATATATATATATATACAGTGGGGATCGAAAGTTTGGGCACCCCAGCTAAAAATTTGTATTAATGTGCATAAAGAAGCCAAGGAAAGATGGAAAAATCTCCAAAATGCATCAAATTACAGATTAGACATTCTTATAATATGTCAACAAAAGTTAGATTTTATTTCCATCATTTACACTTTCAAAATAACAGAAAACAAAAAAATGGCGTCTGCAAAAGTTTGGGCACCCTGCAGAGTTTATAGCATGCACTGCCCCCTTTGCCAAGCTGAGACCTGCCAGTGTCATGGATTGTTCTCAATCATCGTCTGGGAAGACCAGGTGATGTCAATCTCAAAGGTTTTAAATGCCCAGACTCATCTGACCTTGCCCCAACAATCAGCACCATGGGTTCTTCTAAGCAGTTGTCTAGAAAACTGAAACTGAAAATAGTTGACGCTCACAAAGCTGAAGAAGGCTATAAGAAGACAGCAAAGCGTTTTCAGATGTCAATATCCTCTGTTCGGAATGTAATTAAGAAATGGCAGTCATCAGGAACAGTGGAAGATAAAGCAAGATCTGGAAGACCAAGAAAAATATCAGACAGAACAGCTCGCAGGATTGTGAGAAAAACAATTCAAAACCCACGTTTGACTGCACGATCCCTCCAGAAAGATCTGGCAGACGCTGGAGTTGTGGTACACTATTCCACTATAAAGAGATACTTGTACAAATATGGTCTTCATGGAAGAGTCATCAGAAGAAAACCTCTTCTACGTCCTCACCACAAAAATCATCGTTTGAACTTTGCAAATGAACATATAGACAAGCCTGATGCATTTTGGAAACAAGTTCTGTGGACCGATCAAGTTAAAATTGAACTTTTTGGCTGGAATGAGCAAAGGTACGTTTGGAGAAGAAGGGGCACAGAATTTAATGAGAAGAACCTCTGTCCAACTGTTAAGCATGGGGTTGGATCAATCATGCTTTGGGGTTGTGTTGCAGCCAGTGGCACAGGGAACATCTCATGAGTAGAAGGAAAAATGGATTCAATAAAATTTCAGCAAATTTTGGATGGTAATTTGATGCCATCTGTGAAAAAGCTGAAGAGAGGATGGCTTCTACAAATGGATAATGATCCTAAACACACCTCGAAATCCACGGGGGATTACATCAAGAGGCGTAAACTGAAGGTTTTGCCATGGCCTTCACAATCTCCTGACCTCAACATAATTGAAAATCTATGGATAGACCTTAAAAGAGCAGTGCGTGACAGACAGCCCAGAAATCTCAAAGAACTGGAAGACTTTTGTAAGGAAGAATGGGCAAAGATACCTCAAACAAGAATTGAAAGACTCTTGGCTGGCTACAAAAAGCGTTTACAAGCTGTGATACTTGCCAAAGGGGGCAGTACAAGATATTAACTCTGCAGGGTGCCCAAACTTTTGCAGACGCCATTTTTTTGTTTTCTGTTATTTTGAAAGTGTAAATGATGGAAATAAAATCTAACTTTTGTTGACATATTATAAGAATGTCTAATCTGTAATTTGATGCCTTTTGGAGATTTTTCCATCTTTCCTTGGCTTCTTTATGCACATTAATACAAATTTTTAGATGGGGTGCCCAAACTTTCGATCCCCACTGTATATACACACACACACATATATATACATACACATACTATCCTCTTTGAACCTCTGATGTTTAACCCAAGCCAACAGCAGCGCCTTATCTTGGTCGGCCGCCATTTATGGGTGGTGGTGGGGGGGGTTACACTATTTATTTATTTCATGTACCTTTATAGCACCGCCAATTTACGCAGCGCTTTTCATATATATTGTACATTCACATCAGTCCCGAACCCTCAAGGGGTGTACAATCTAAGGTCCCTAACCCTCAAGGGGTGTACAATCTAAGGTCCCTAACCCTCAAGGGGTGTACAATCTAAGGTCCCGAACCCTCAAGGGGTGTACAATCTAAGGTCCCTAACTCACATTCATACATACACATACTAGGGACAATTTAGACAGGAGCCAATTAGTTTACCAGCATGACTTTGGAGTGTGGGAAGAAACCGGAGTACTCGGAGGAAACCCACGCAGGCACAGGGAGAACATGCAAACTCCAGGCAGGTGGTGCCGTGGCTGGGATTCGAACCGACGACCCCTAATGCTGCCAGGCAGGAATGCTAACCATTTAGCCACTGTGCTGCCCAATGACCTAGTAATGTATGGACTCATTTGCCAACATGTGCTACATAAGAACTGTTTTGTCCACAGCCACCAATAGAAATCAGACTTTCACTGTTACATAGGCTGTATACTCTACGATCGTTTAGAGCTGAACAGCTAAGTACACACATGAAATATACACAGATTTATCATTTCAGGTACTTATATAGCGCCATCAAATTACGCAGCACTTTACATATATATTACATTCACATCAGTCCCTAACCCTCAAGGGGCGTACAATCCAAGGTCCCTAACCCTCAAGGGCAGTACAATCCAAGGTCCCTAACCCTCAAGGGGCGTACAATCCAAGGTCCCTAACCCTGAAGGGGCGTACAATCCAAGGTCCCTAACCCTGAAGGGGCGTACAATCCAAGGTCCCTAACCCTGAAGGGGCGTACAATCCAAGGTCCCTAACCCTCAAGGGGCGTACAATCCAAGGTCCCTAACCCTCAAGGGGCGTACAATCCAAGGTCCCTAACCCTCAAGGGGCGTACAATCTAAGGTCCCTAACCCTCAAGGGGCGTACAATCTAAGGTCCCTAACCCTCAAGGGGCGTACAATCTAAGGTCCCTAACACTCAAGGGGCGTACAATCTAAGGTCCCTAACCCTCAAGGGGTGTACAATCTAAGGTCCCTAACCCTCAAGGGGCGTACAATCTAAGGTCCCTAACTTACATTCATACAGTGGAAGGAACCATAGCACGCAGCGTGCTGGGCACAGGCATCCAGCAAGGCAAGGGTAGGAGAGATGAGGCACCGGATGGGTGACAATGGGGTGTCATCGTTTGCCGGGACCTGTTGCTGAGAGATATTTTGTGAAACTATAAACAATTTGTGACTCTACAATATTGATTGGTGTAGTGGGAACATTTGTATAACTCTTTCCACACAATTGCTTAAAGCGATGTTCCGCTCACGCTGTCAAAAAATAAAAAGTCAGCAGCTACAAAAACTGTAGCTGCTGACTTTTAAAAAAAACAGCCACTTACCTGTCCCTCGGTCCCGCGGTGTGTCCCCCGCAGCCCGTTTCACCGGCTGTCCTGTATTCCAGGAGGCCGTCATCTTCAGTGTGGGCACCCGGCTGTGACAGCTTGCAGCTTCACAGCCGGGTACCCACTGCGCATGCGCGAGTAGTGCTGCACTTCATGAATGTTCCTGTAGTCTTCTGGGACCTGTCACGTGTCCCAAAAGACTACAGGGAGGGAGGGAGGACACCTTCCGCTTCCGATCGCCTAGGCAATCTGACCGGTAGTGGGAGCGGGTACCTGTCAAATTTGGGTACCCGCAACCCTCCAATCCCCTAAAGGTGCCAATCCTTAATGGAGAGCGGGGGAGCAGTTCTTAAAGCGGAACTTCCCCTTTTGGGTGGAGCTCCGCTTTAATGCCAGCTGTGCTAAGTTACTGAAAAAGATTAGAATAATTTATAGAAACAGAAAAAGGTGGTGAGCCAAACACCGAAGTCAAAGTAAAAGCCGTTCTGGGTTTGCACTGTAAATGAACCTGGGATGGCCGTGCGCGGATCAGAACCGGCCTCCGCTGTTCACTGTGTACAATACAATTAGTCGTTCCTCACTGAAGGGTGACCTGAGGACAAGGCTCCTGCCTTCATCTCCTTGCCGGATACAGCCAAGATGTGCTTGTGTGCTAAAGAGGAACTTAAATTGGTTTTAAAAAATGTCAGACTAAAGCAGCTACAATAATAAAAATAATACAGCGCAAACAGGGGCGGACTGACCATGAGCAAACTCGGGCACTGCCCGGGGGCGCGGAGTCAGTAGGGGGCCCCATGAGATGCCCCTGGTACCTTTTTCATAGTTTTTTTTGAGCAAGGTTTGGGCAAGGACACAGGGGCCCCATGATCCCCCATTGCCCGGGGGCCCCATGAGTTGTCAGTCCGCTCCTGAGCGCAAATAATACAAACAATCAAAACTGTGACAAATTATATGTGAAAGTCCAAAAGAAGTCCCAAATTAAAGTCCAATGTCCCAAAAAATGAGAAAATTATTATTTACTCAAGCTTTATACATTTTCCAGCTTGCTCACATCTTCTGTAAAAAGCATTTAATAGATCCACACTCACCAAATGCTGTGAATTCCCAAACTGGTATGGCTTTAACCCCCCTGGAGGTATCCTGAGTGTGGCTCAGGGTTAATCAGTGCCAAAAGCGGTAACCCCCCCGAGCTACACTCAGGAATACACTGCAGTGTTGCTCCGGGATCTCTTCTTCTCTTACCTTGTCCTGCGCTCCCGCGATGTCCCTCCTGCAGTGTCCCTGGCCATCTCCTCCTGTTGATGCCGGCATCTGTCTTCTGGTCCCTGCAAGCATCGGGACACTGAACCGGTGGGAAATTCAAAAAAGTGACATTCACTAAAATCACATAGTATAACATTCCTGTATCAAACCATTTCACATACATTTTGTCCCGAGTGCTTTGTCCGGCGCCCTGCCTGCATTTTTACTGTTCTTTCTGCCTGGAAACTGAGAACCGTCCATGGCGTCCAAAAAGCGTCCCTTTAGGTCAAAAGCGGTTTTAGATCAGCTAGAGAACAGCGATAGTAAATCAGAACCACTTGCAGAATTGAGTGATAATGATTCGTGGGGGAAATTCCTCATCAGACACTGAAAACGATTCTGCGACTTTGCTCAGCGATGTGCGAACTTGGCGCTCTATTTCACATTTCAGTGTTTTTGGTTTGATTATATTATTGAATTACATTTATTATATTATTTTTTATGATTATTAAATTATAATTTATGATTTCGTGTATTTTATCATACCCGGGATGTTTACTAGACTCTTGTTCGGACAGATTTCAGTGAGTTATTCCTAAAAATTACAGCCTACAATAAAAAAAACAACATATTTCCATGCTCCTAGATTGTAAGCTCCAAGGAGCAGGACCCTCGATCCCCTCATGTTTTGCATTGTATTGGTATTGTTCTGTCACATGTTCTGTCCCCCTCTGTAATGTACAGCGCTGAGCGAACTATTGGTGCTTTATAAATACTGTATAATAATAATGCAAAAAAATGTACCACTTTGAGCACAGAAATATGGACATAATCAGACCGCTAGGGAGGTTAAGATGCAAAAAAGAAAAGCATCTTAAAGCCATTCCAGTTCGGGAATTCACAGCATTTGGTGAGTGTGGATCTATAAAATGCTTTTCACAGAAGATGTGAGCAAGCTGGAAAATGTAAACCGTTTGAGGAAATAAGAATTTTGGACTTTCACATATAATTTGTCAGTTTCGACTATTTGTATTATTTGCGCTGTATTATTATTATTTTTTGAGGTTTAGTCAATCCTTGAACAGCAGCATTTAATTTTTCACTCATTTCCGTGGCGCAAGTTTGATAAATATTTTGTCAAGCAGCTACAAGTACTATAAAAAAAAATTTTTAAATGACAGACAGAAAATTCCAGCTCGGCCTTCTGACAAACCAATGTCTTTACTACGGTTTTCATTCTTGTGCCACCATCTTGGATTCAGGGGCTGGTGTGACACTTCAGTAACTAAATGCCATTTAGTTCATTTCCGTCGTCTTTAATAGCTATTACATATCAAGTAATGAGATCGTTCTGCAGGAACTTCGAGCGCATATTGAAATGCGTTTGCACTGCATGTTCGCTCCACAAACGCGGCACACGTGCAGTGCGGGAGAACAGCTGCACACGTGCAGTGCGGGAGAACAGCTGCACACGTGCAGTGCGGGAGAACAGCTGCACACGTGCAGTGCGGGAGAACAGCTGCACACGTGCAGTGCGGGAGAACAGCTGCACACGTGCAGTGCGGGAGAACAGCTGCACACCCTCCAGTTATCTTGCGGTAAGGCATGGGGTGATGGTAATGGGAAAAACGACTTGGATGAAGCTGTACGGAGTCGGTTCAGTCTGTGCACATTTGTCAAAATCTATAGGCCATGGGAAAGAATCAACAGCAGACGGGGGGTGCGGGAAATGGCATTTGGCATCGGATGAAAGGAAAAAGTTGTTGGGAAAAGGAATTAAAAAATAAATAAGTACATTTAAAAAAAAAACAAAAAACGAAGAGGTGCAACATCAAACGCCCACTACCCCCCCTATTTATTTAAAGTGGTTGTAAACTCTTACATATTCCCAGTTAAGTCCCTGGCCACAGGTGATACACAAAGATGAAACACATACTCCTACATAAGTTGTACCTGTTTATCTGCAGTCTTCAGTTCTCTCCATCCATCCAGAATTTATAAAGCTTGTCTGAGTTTTCAGAAAGCAGGGGGTGTGCAGCTGATGTTTCACACTGCAGAGCTCAGTGAGGAGAGCTCTGAGAGCCAATTGCGAAGGGACACCCTCCCCCTTCTCACAGCATGCAGGAACAGAGACGAGGCCGTCAATCAATGAGTCGTTTCAGGTGAAATAAATCCTTTTACGTACATTGTACCTGTTTATCTGCTATATTCTGTTCTCTACATCCATCCAGAATTTATAAAGCTTGTCTGAGTTTTCAGAAAGCAGGGGATGTGCAGCTGATGTTTCACACTGCAGAGCTCAGTGAGGAGAGCTCTGATAGCTGATTGCAAAGAGACACCCTTCCCCTAGACACAGCATGCAGGAACAGAGATGAGGCTGTCAATCAATGAGTCGTTTCACATGAAATAAATCCTTTTACATACGTTGTACCTGTTTATCTGTAGTCTTCAGTTCTCTCCATCCATCCAGAATTTATAAAGCTTGTCTGAGCTTTCAGAAAGCAGGGAATGTGCAGCTCATGTTTTACACTGCAGAGCTCAGTGAAGGAAGCTCTGAGAGCCGAATGTGAAGGGACCCCCCACTTCACACAGCACGCAGTAACAGAGATGAGGCTGTCAATCACTGAGTCGTTTCAGGTGAAAAATACTTTTACATACGTGGTACCTGGTTATCTGAAATCTTCTGTTCTCTAAATCCATCCAGAATTTATAAAGCTTGTCTGAGCTTTCAGAAAGCAGGGGGTGTGCAGCTGATGGCTCTCAGAGATCCCCTCACTAAGCTTTGCAGTTTGAAACAGCTGCACACCCCCTGCTTTCTGAAAGCTCAGACAAGCTTTATAAATTCTGGATGGATGTAGAGAACAGAATACTGCATATAAACAGGTACAACATATGTAAAGATTTTTCACCTGAGACGACTCAGTGATTGACGGCCTCATCTCTGTTCCTGTGTGCTGTGTGAAGGAGGAGGGTGTCCCTTTGCAATCGGTTCTCAGCGCTCCCCTCAGTGAGCTCTGCAGTGTGAAACGATTGTGAAGGGACACCCCCCCCCTTTCACACAGCACACAGGAACAGAGATGAGGCCGTCAATCACTGAGTCGTCTCAGGTGTGAAATAAATCCTCCTATATACGTTGTACCTGTTTATCAGCTGTCTGATCTACATCTGTTCAAAGTGCTGAATTTATAAAGGTTGTCAGAGTTCAGAAAAAAAGGGGGGCGGAGAGCTGAAGTTACACTCTGCAGAGCTCAGTGAGGAGAGCTCTGAGAGCTAATTGGAGGGAAGAGACACCCCATCACACAGCTCCCAGGAACAGAGCTGGGGCTGCCAATCTGTTGGAGGTCCCTCCCGTCACCATTTATCTCTTGGTGCAGACCTATGAAGCAGCAAACAGAAATGACACTTAAGCTGGATTCACACTTCAGCGATTTGTAGCTTGAAGCTCAAACACTCGAGTGGAAAAAAAATTATTCTCAATGGAGATGGTTTACATCTCCACTGCAAGTCGCCTGAAGCTCAAACAAGTTCTGGAGCTTTTTTTTCTGCTTAATTCAGACAGATTTTCACATTTTTGAGTGTTTTTAATTACAGAAAAATGAAAGTGCTCCATAGAAATGCGTTGGTGCATGATTCTGCTAAAATGGAAAAAAAATATACTGTTTAAAAAATAGTAATGATATATGCATAAATGTAAAATAAATAAAATACACAATTCAAATCATCAAAAATAATAAAATATGTAATAAATAGTAATTAACCACATTTAAAAAATATATATAATAAATTATTTATTGTGTTAGGGCATTTTATCTAGAATAATTTTTTTTTAAGGATTATTACATAATATTAATTTATTGTATTTATCATTTATTTTACATTTATTCATGTATTATTATTAGTGTTCACACCTAACAAAAAAATTAATTCGAAGCCAACACATAAAATATTCACCTTACTCTAACAAAAAAAAATAATAAATGAATAAGAACAACAAAAAAAAAAATGAAATAAAAGCTCATGGAAAAGCTAAAGATGAAAAATATAGCAACAAATGATGCAACAGATAATATATTTTTCTTTATTGGCTAATAAAAAAAAAAAAAAAGACACCAAAGCTCAAAAAAGCCTTGAAAATGCTGTATGAAAATGTGCAGAGATGCAAAAGTTGCGCACAAAATCGAGCGTAAATTGCTGAAATGTGAATCCAGCCTTAGCACTCTTGAGACAAGTACACACTATAGAGGGATATGCTTTGTTCATATTTTATGTCTGAGGTTTACAACCACTTTAGGGCTTCCTCAGGTGCTTGAAATGTAAATGCTTCCGATAAATGAAAAAAGATATTTTGTACGTTTGCACAGTACTATGTTCCCTCTCGTTGTGTTCCATATTTCTGGCTGCATTGTTTGTGAAGTCTCTTATTTTCATGCTGACCGCAGTCTCCTGTTGGCGCTGAGCCATGTAGTTCTGGCAGAAGTGTAAATATCACAGGGCGCAGCTCACAGAATGCAGGACGTTTTTTCAATGGAAGGAGGCATGGATGAACATGCCAATTCCCCTCCTCCAATCACAGAACACCTTGCAATCTGTAAAAAGAATGCAAGGTCTTTTTCTGAATGGAGGAGGTACCAATCGAGACAGCTCCTTGGACGTTTAGTGCTGACAGGGGACTGCAGGCTGAACAAAAGTAGGAGAAATTAACCCTTTTACGACAGCAATACACATGCACTATATTACCATATGTATTGGCCCCGCCCTCCAAATCATGTGATTCAGGTGTTCCAATCCCCTCCATGGCCACAGGTGTATACAATCAAGCCCCTAGGCATGCAGACTGCTTCTACAGACATTGGTGAAAGAATGGGTCGCTCTCAGGAGCTCAGTGACTCCAAGCGTGGTCCCGTGATAGGTGGCCACCTGTGCAATAAGTCCATCTGTGACATTTTAAAGACCTCCAAACTTCCTGTGACCCTCAGATTAGCACAACAGTGCGTAGAGAGCTTCATGGAATGGGTTTCCATGGCCGAGCAGCTGCATCCAAGCCTTACATCACCAAGTGCAATGCAAAGCGTCGGATGCCGTGGAGTAAAGCACGCCGCCACTGGAATATAGAGCAGTGGAGACGTGTTCTCTAGAGTGACCAATCCCGCTTCTCTGTCTGGCAATCCGATGGACATGTCTGGGTTTGGTGATTGCCAGGAGAATGGTAATCGCCTGACTGCATTGTGCCAAGTGTAAAGTTTGGTGGAGGGGGGATTATGGTGTGGGGTTGGTTTTCAGGGGTTGGGCTTGGCCCCCTAGTTCCAGAGAAAGGAACTCTTAAGGCGTCAGCATACAAAGACATTTTGGACAATTTCATGCTCCCAACTTTGTGGGAAGAGTTTGGGGACGGTCTCTTCCTGTT
Organism: Staurois parvus; assembly: GCF_062004578.1. Classification (NCBI taxonomy): domain Eukaryota; kingdom Metazoa; phylum Chordata; class Amphibia; order Anura; family Ranidae; genus Staurois; species Staurois parvus. The sequence continues at coordinate 239,778 of NW_028318131.1, read as the reverse complement.
CTAACATGACTGCACACCAGTGCACAAAGCAAGGTCCATAAAGACATGGAGGAGCCAGTTTGGGGTGGAGGAACCTGACTGGCCTGCACAGAGTCCTGACCTCAACCCCATAGAACACCTTTGGGATGAATGAGAGTGGAGACTGTGAGCCAGGCCTCCTCCCCCGACATCAGTGCCTGACCTGACAAATGTACTTCTGGAAGAATGGTCCAACCTTCCCATAGACACCCTCCTAAACCTTGTGGACGGCCTTCCCAGAAGAGTTGAAGCTGTTATATCTGCAAAGGGCGGGGCCAACTCAATATTGAACCCTACGGACTAAGGCTGGCCATACATTATACAATTTTCTTTAGAAAATTGCTTTAGATTTACCAAAAACCATATAATAGGAGGTCAAACCTAAACCACACTTTCAATTGTATCCAATTAGGCGGGTCCTTGCACTACATAGTTGAAGGTAAATCTAAAGAAAATTGGGCAGAAAATTGTATAGTGTATGGCCAGCCTAAGACTGGGATGCCATTAAAGTCCATGTGCGTGGAAAGGCCGGCAGACCAATACTTTAGACAATATGGTGTATATTGCACAGTCGCTGCATAGATGCATTGCTATGTTGTTCTGGGGAGCATTCCTTCGACACCTTCAGAATGGTGACTGAGCGGATCTACGTCAACTACTGACAATCGAGACAATAGGATGGGCTCCCAGTGATGTCAGCATGGTGCAGCCAATCACAGTGCCGCATGATCAGGATGCCCTTAAAGAGCCGGCTCCCAACAATGGATGAACAAAGACTGCAGCAGCCAGAGGTGGGACACGACTTTCGAGGTAACTAATGTTTACTGGTGCAAAAGTCATTTTGGCCACGCTGAAAGCAGTATTAAATCCAAAAACAAAATATATTGAAGCTTACCAATGATATGGTGCCGTGTTTGTCTTTTGGCTCTTTTTCACTTGGTGATCCTGCTAGTAAAGCTGGTCAGACTTTTTTTCCCCCCTTTCATTTAGCCATTTTATTTTAATGAAAGCTACAGATTCTAAGAGTGAATGGGTGTAGAGCTACTTTAAAATCCACATTTACCGTGTCCATTAAGGATCTTTCACCCAAAGTCTTTATACCCCCCAACCCCACCCTTTTCTTCTTTACTCCAGCCATTAACCTCCCCCGGCGGTATTCCCGAGTGTAGCTCGGGGTAAAGTTTCAGCACCACAAGCGGTAACCCCGAGCTACACTCGGGAATACACTGCAGCGTTGCTCCGGGATCTCTTCTTCACTTACCTTGTCCTGCGCTCCCGCGATGTCCCCCCTGCAGTGTCCCCAGCAATGTCCTCTGGCCGATGCCGCCATCTGTCTTCCGTGTTCCGTTCCCTGCGAGCGTCGGGACGTACCCGGCGGGAAATTTGAAAATGTCAAAGTGACATTCACTAAATACACTAAAATTTAGTATTCCATTCCTGTATCAAACCATTTCACATACATTTTGTCCCGAGTGCTTTGTCCGGCGCCCTGCCTGCATTTTTACTGTTCTTTCTGCCTGGAAACTGAGAAACGTCCATGGCGTCCAAAAAGCGTCCCTTTGGGTCAAAAGCGGTTTTAGACCGGCTAGAGAACAGCGATAGTAAATCAGAACCACTTGCAGAATTGAGTGATAATGATTCGTGGGGGAAATTCCTCATCAGACACTGAAAAGGATTCTGCGACTTTGCTCAGTAATGTGCAAACTTAGCGTTAGATTTCAAATTTCAGTGTTTTTGGTTTGATTAAATTATTGAATTAAATTATTATTTTTTATGAATATTTATTATATTATAATTTATGATTTCGTGTGTCAAGTTTTATCATACCCGGGATGTTTACTAGACTCTTGTTCAGATTTCAGTGAGTTATTCCTAAAAATTACAGGCCTACAATAAAAAAAAAAAAATACATATTTCCATGTAAAAAAATGTACCGCTTTGAGCACAGAAATATGGACATAATCAGACCGCTAGGGAGGTTAAAATATCCTCTTGTGTCTGAGCTAAAAGACAGTAATGGCATCATGTGACTGTTTGGAGTTAGAGATTGACCACTAAGCCCATGTTCTGCCTCATGGTCGGAGGTCACAAGCTCCCCCATACCCAGAGGCATAAGGTATTTCGCAGACCTTGCTATAGAGCAGAGGGGTAGGCAGGAGAAGAAAGTACAAAGTAGTCGGCTTTACGCACTTTCACTTTCCCCTGAACAGACATGGCTGCAGTGCCATTTTGAAACAGACCTTCAACCTCCACAGCCACTTTAGCTCACTTTCATTCCTAAACTTCAGGCCTTACATAGATTTCTGGGAAAACCAGCAGGCAAGACATAAACAGAAAATGAGATGTCTTGAAATATTTTGTATGCAAAACAAATGATCATGGAAGCAGGCAGCTTGAGATGGAAATCATCCAAGTACTTTGAGGTGTGGGATCCATCAGTGGTATTACATGTACCCACCCTGGCAGATACACTGCTAAAAACAATTAAAGGAACACTTTGCACACATTTTCAAATACATGCACATGTGTTTTCAAACTAAATCCCTTGTTTTCAACGTTAAATTAACAATGGTTGGTTGCAGGTTGGCTGGTAAGTGAGCTGGAAATTTGTTTGTTTTTTGACATGCGTCGCCCTTCCATGTGCTCCTAATTGCAAAGGCCAGTTATAGGGTGGAGTTGTTGCCATTTGTTTGTACAGTTGCTGAATTGGTGCAGGGATGCACTGGATACCTTCAGCTGCCACTGTGCTTTTCTTGGGTATCCAGTGCATCCCTGTACCATTTCTGTCCGTTTTTCATCAGTTTTTTTTTTTTTTTTTAAAAACAGAAGAAAAATAGGGTTTTCTTCTTTTAAAAAAAAAAGATGTTAACGGATGCGGACATTAACAGATGTAAACAGATGACCATCCGCTTATATCCACTAGTCCATAGAAATACATAGGTGTCTATTTTTCATCCGTAAACGGACAAGAAAAACAGACATACGGAACGCCCATGCAAAGGGGCCTAAAAACAGTATAATCAGTTGTACTTACAATACTGAAGATAATATTGCATTTATTGATGAGCCAGTGATGTTCGGTCCATCTGCTGGCCTGCTCACCGTGGCCAGTGGTGGGGCTTCGTGTCTGGACCTGTCTATGATGGCAGAAGAGTGAGGCCGCCAGATTGGCAGGGGGTGTTCAGCTACAAAGCCCCTCTGCTGGCCACATTGAGCAGGCCTTCCCTTCAATAGATGGACTAAGCACCTGTCTAGTACCAATCAACTATAGTAAAATATTCACTTCAATGGCTGCTAAAAAAGCATACCTATGTGGAAGCGCCCTCCATTGCAGGCTGCGGCCATCATTACACCCTTTCCTCCATTCTTCAATCCCAAGGCCCAATAGAAGCTGAAGCACTTTTTTTTTTTTTACTACCATATTTTTAGCACCCCCATCTATGGTCTGCGTTGATGGAAGAGTACAGCACATCACTTTCTAATGACCAACTGTCATTTAATAAATGTGACTTGTTCTTTGAACCAAAAATCACCAAATCAAATAAACTTCAAACTGGAACGTCTGCAAAGCAAATGTTACACGCAGGTGCTGCCATCTGGTGGCTGATTTAGGTGTACGCACAATATTCATTGAAGGCTCATAGTATTACCAAGAGTACAGTGAAAACTTATTTTTATATTTTTTTACCATAAAAAGACCAAGTCTGGCCCAAAACATTCTTTAGTTTTGGTCTGAAAGTTGAAAGTTAACCCCTTCATTGGGTTTATATTACGGACTATGTAAGCAAGGACAAAGAATGAGGGGAAATAGAGGGGAAAAAAAGCAGAAAATTGCAAATTTTTAACTCTGTCCCACCTGGAGTGATTTCCTGTCTCCTACTGTCCCTGTACAAACTATCATCTAAACAAGAAGCGAGGAAAAACACCCTCCACTTGGGTAGAGGTATAACTATAAATAATGGAGCAGGGGTGGACTGACAACTCACGGAGCCCCCGGGCAATAGGGGATCATGGGGCCCCTGTGTCCTTGCCCAAACGCAAAAAAGCCTATGAAAAAGGTACCAGGGGCATCTCATGGGGCCCCCTACTGACCTCGGGCAATGCCAGAGTTTCCAAATGGTCAGTCCGTCCCTGTAACGGAGATACATAGCAAAAGTTTGGAAAGGGTAGGGAATGAGAAACGTAGTTAAGGAGGGCAGACACTCTTGAATTAAAAAAAAATAATAAATCACCAGCAGGTACAAAGAGAAGGGGAGAATCCCATAGTGAACGCTCTGTGGGAAAACAGAAGAGCGGTTAGTTTCTAAGGGGAGACATGGCAGGTAGCCATACATGGCACTCTTGACTCGTAAGTCAAGGCAAGAGCAGTTTTACATTCCTTGAAGGCAGGACATGGGAAGAGCATCAGGGAAGCGAAGACTGGTTTCCAGGATATTTTGTCCCCAGAGCAAAAAGGGAAAAAAATGAGGGAGCTCCCAAGAAGAAAAAATAGGAGGCACCAAGGCTGCCAGGGGGCAAGGGAGAGAAGGTGGTTCCAATCTTACGACCAATTAAAGAGGGGTAACTCAGTAAACCAAAAGGAGGGAAGGGCTCTGTCCTGACAAAAGCACCTGAAGAAAGCCCCAGAGACACAGAAAGCTGACGGAGATAAGCAACATCTTGCAAAAAGAGTGCACAAGAAGTGCAAGAGCCTCCAGAGTGTCCAAAGCCACCAAGAGTAAAAGATTGGATAAACAGAGTGGAAAATATCTATCGGATGGAAGAGATATATCACATTGAGGTGGATAAATTAGATACATTTAGGAAAACATGGAGCAGTTGGTTACATTTTAAAACATCTAAAAATTATCTGGAATTAGTTGCAATCTAGGTGGAATGAATTTGAGGAAGTCTGAGAGCCCGAGAGAAAGAAAGGAGGTAGGATGGAGGGGTATAGATATGGATAGAGAATCACGAGGGAAGATTAAACGGAAGAGAATGTGCACAAGGGTATGAGGAAGGTAGGAAGAAGGGTGGGGAAGGGGAAAATGTGTTGCAAAGGGAACTTCTGTATTGGTGATGTACTTGTGATTTGATTTCTGCCCTTTTATGTATTAAATGCTATAATGAAAAAAAAATTCAAGAGCCAATGAAGAGGACCTACAAGGTTGAACCCAATACCTGAAAGGTGTTAAGTGGCCAGGTGTTTGGCAAATCCAAAACAGAAGAACCTGAAGGAGGAAGAAGGAGAATAGGTTTTCTATCATCACACTAGACGAGAACTACATTACATGATAGATTGCAAAATATGAGGGAAGCAATCCACATACCCCAAGGAATGAGGAGCACCCAACCTAAAGGTTGGAATGTGCCTAACTGGTGTATATCAATGATTTAAAGATGGGAGATTTATGGGCAAAAGTCTGTAGTGGAGAATTCTGGTGAATAAGCAAGGCAGGCAATTGCTGGAGCACCTACAGATCACATGTAGAGTGAGAAGCATTGAACCCCTTGTGGCTGTAAAGGTGCAGGGAAGTGTAGGGAAACTGTCTGCTTTTTGTGAAACAGCAAGTAGGAATGGGTAGTAGGGAACAGTGTCTATCGCTGTCCTCTTTATGCACTGCCTTGAAGGGGGAAAAAAGAAAAAAGAAAAAAAAAGCACAGTGAAGTCCCTGCTCTAAGCTGGAGCAAATGTTAGATGTTCCCCGACCTACAGGGGTGAAGGGTAACCTTCATTGTTAAGAAGGCTTTTGAGCAAGTCCCATAGACTTAGAGATGGAGGGTCTGCCACCGAAGGAAGAACTTTCAATAAATGAGAATGCCTGGACAGAGCGAACAAATAGCACACCGTAAGGTAAAGGATGACAAATCAAAAAGGGAGGTGTGATTGTGGATCGTAGGGAGGGAACCCCTTTCCCTTCATGACAACCTCAATGTATTCCTCATGGAATTTTCTTAAGAGGAGCTCATGTTCAAAGGACTAACACAAAAGGCATCTTTCCCGAGCTGCATCAGCTGACCAAGCTCTACAGTACAACATTCTGTGCATAAGCAAAGAGTTTCTGAATATTTGAAGAATCACATTCTCCATGGTATCTAAATAGCATAGTAGGGCTGAGGACAAGAGTTGTAGACTTGCCAAAAGAAACTTCTCGGGTCCAATTTAACACAGTCTGGGCAAATGACAGAGTGACCAATGCCAACTGGAGATTTCTGGGCAAAAGTCTGTAGAGAATTCTGGTGAATAAGTAAGGCGGGCAAGTGCTGGAGCACCTACAGACCACATGTGGAGTGAGAAGCACTGAACACCCTGTGACTAGGGGTGCAGGGAAGTGTAGGGAAACTGCTTTTTGTGAAACAAAGTAGGAATGGGTAGTAGGGAACAGAGTCTATCACTGTCCTCTTTATGCACTGCCTTGAAGGACAGAGTAAAAAGAAAAAGCACAGTGAAGTCCCTGCTCTAAGCTGGAGCAAATGTTAGATGTTCCCCGACCTACAGGGGTGAAGGTGAACCTTCATTGTTAAGAAGGCTTTTGAGCAAGTCCCATGGGCTCAGAGATGGAGGGTCTGCCACTGAAGGAAGAACTTTCAATAAATGAGGATGCCTGGACAGGGCGAACAAACAGTACATGTAAAGTAAAGGATGACAAATCAAAAAGGGAGGTGCGATTGTGGATCGTAGGGAGGGAACCCCTTTCCCTTCGTGACAACCTCAATGTATTCCTTGTGGAATTTTCTTAAGAGGAGCTCACCTTCAAAGGACTAACACAAAAGGCATCTTTCCTGAGCTGCGTCAGCTGACCAAGCTCTAAAACACAACATTCTGTGTATAAGCAAAGTAAAGAGTTTCTGAAGATTTGAAGAATCACATTCTCCATGGTATCTAAATAGCATAGTAGGGCTGAGGACAAGAGCTGTAGACTTGCCAAAAGAAGGCTCTTGGGTCCAATTTGACACAGTCTGGGCAACTGACAGAGTGACCAATGCCAACTGCATGGCTGGACCTGACAGAGCAAATGAGGATTTCAAAAGTTTCCAAATGCCTATCAACTGCATTCTTAAAAGAGGAAATGCCTTCAATATAAAAACAGATTTAGGCCTCAGTCACATCACAGAAAAACTGAGGTGCAAATTTCACTGGCAGACACATCAGTTTACATGCACACTGGAATGAGTTTTATACACACAGAAAAAAATCTGCAGGATTCTAATGTTGTAGTGTGAACAGGGCACATAGAGAACAATTGAATTTGTTGCACCCTTGCAGAACGCATGCAGAAAAACCGACACCTCTGTACCATAGCGTGAACGAGCCCCTTAGTGCAAAAAAAAAATAAATATTGGATAACTGGATCCACGGTTGGAACTGTCCATCACTTTTTGAATTCGTCTTCCATCAGGGACAAGGCAGAGAACATGCCAAGAGGCGATAACATCTCAGAGTCGAATCGTATAGCGCTCAATTTTTTTCATGAGCTGTAAGTCGTAATCATCACAATGATGACAAATCACGGCTTGAACTATCTTGCTTTGCATGTAATGAGTCTCATATATTAGTTTCACCTTTTAAGTTGCTGCACTGAAATAAATGAACTTTTGCACCATATTCTCATTTTTCGAGTTTCACCTGTATAGGGACTACATTTTATTATGGACTTATTTTTGATGTCTCATGTTTTGCACATATTTCTTTTTTGGTGGCAGTTTATATAATGTATGGACTCATTTGTCAACATGTGCTACATAAGAACTGTTTTGTCCACAGCCACCAATCGAAATCAGACTTTCACTGTTACGTAGGCTGTATACTCTACGATTGTTCAGAGCTGAACAGCTAAGTACACACATGAAATATACACTGATTTATCATTACAGGTACTTATATAGCGCCATCAATTTACGCAGTGCTTTACATATATATTGTACATTCACATCAGTCCCTAACCCTCAAGGGGCGTACAATCTAAGGTCCCTAACCCTCAAGGGGCGTACAATCTAAGGTCCCTAACCCTCAAGGGGCGTACAATCTAAGGTCCCTAACCCTCAAGGGGTGTACAATCTAAGGTCCCTAACCCTCAAGGGGCAGTACAATCTAAGGTCCCTAACCCTCAAAGGGCGTACAATCTAAGGTCCCTAACCCTCAAGGGGTGTACAATCTAAGGTCCCTAACCCTCAAGGGGTGTACAATCTAAGGTCCCTAACTCACATTCATACATACACATACTAGGGACAATTTAGACAGGAGCCAATTCACCTACCAGCATGTCTTTTGGAGTGTGGGAGGAAACCGGAGAACCCGGAGGAAACCCACGCAGGCACAGGGAGAACATACAAACTCCAGGCAGGTGGTGCCGTGGCTGGGATTCAAACCAACGACCCTAGAACTGCCAATTGTTTAAGGGCATATATAGTTTTGAGAGTGCGGTTTATGGTATTTCCATTTATTTATAGTGCCTTCCTTCTAGTGGCTACTGGAAAATGTCGATGCTGTGCAGAAATAGGTGGATTTAGCTGGAGACTAGTACTTACCGCCCCAATATGTCCGCTGTACCCAGCATATGAGAAGCTGAAGGATAAACTTCACAATTTCAGTGGTGAAAGTTTCAGAAGCTTCTGCTAAAATGTCAGCATCCCCCTTACCCTATGCAAATGAAAGTGAGCCAGGCAATCCAGGTTCTAATGTACAAACAACCTTTGGGAGGTAAGGCAGAAGAGCATATATGGCTGGTGGCACCTGCCATTTTTAGAAAAGGAAAGGACATCTAGTGAATAGAAGAAACGGTCACCAAACAGGAGAAGTGGTCCATCACCTAAGGACACTGGCAAACAAAAAGGAGGATCATGTAGTGGGTGGGGCTTTATGGATACACTGTGGGGTGGCCTCAGTAAAGCTTTTGTCAGTGTCCAATCAACTGAACATGGCGGCATATAACCCATTGTCTAAGAACCAAGTCCTGTGTACTGTACTAACGGATTCAAGAATTCCAGCTTGGACAAATATCCCCGTATGGGCAAGCAGATATACTTACAGGTCTGCAGACCTGCATGGCACCAGCAATTTACTGATCACTGGTGCCATGCTTTATAGGCTCCCGCAACCAAAAATAATAAATGCACATTTTGTTACCTGCAAAAAAAACCCCAAAAAACAAAAAACAAAAAAAAAAAAAATCACAGTATTTGTACCGCCATTTGAAAATGCTATAACTTTCACGTAACGCAGTGGTTCTCAACCTTCCTAATGCCGTGACCCTTTAACACAGTTCCTCATGTTGTGGTGACCCCCAGACATAAAATGATTTACCCAGAAATTATAATTCATGAAGTGTCGTTTTACCTCCAATACTGCTGCTTTCTACACAGCAGCTGCTTTCAACACAGCAGCTGCTCTCAACACATTGGAAATATGTGTTTTCTGATGGTCTTAGGGGACCCCTGTGAAAGGGTCGTTCGACCCCCAATGGGGTCACGACCCACAGGTTGAGAACCACTGACGTAAACCAATTCATTTACATGTATTGGGGTTTTTGTTTTTAGCAAAGACGGAGCAGAATACATTTTGGCCTAAATTTATGACGAAATTAGATTTTTAAAAATTTTTTTTACTACATATGATTAATAGAAAGACAAAAATATTGTTTTTTTTTCCTCAAAATTGTCAGTCCTTTTTTTTTATAGCGCAAAAAATAAAACGCAGAGGTGATCAAATACCACCAAAAGAAAGTTCCATTGAGTGGGAAAAAAAAAAGGACGAAAATTTCATTTATGTACAGCGTTGCATGACCGCGCAATTGTCAGTTAAAAGTAAATCAGCGCTGTATCACAAAAAATGGCCTGGTCATGAAGGGGGGTAAATCCTCTGTAGGGCCAGTGGGTAATTGAACAAGATGAAGTTAGAAGCCAATTGGCTACCATGCACAGCAGTTTTAGAATGGTTATATGAAGTCTAGGAATTACGAATCTACGATACAATTCATGTTTAGAGACACTGGAGGATATTCAAGCAAATTAGCAACAAAATTCAAAAGGCAAATAAGGCTGCCCTTCTCAGTTTGCATTGCTTAGACGGCAGTTCTTTTTTTGCATATTTGTGACCCCTATGCTTGTAATTCCGTCAGTCAGCTGAGACAGATTTGCAAAAGTCTGCAACAGAATGCTGGAGATGAGAGAATTTCACTAACAGGCACACAGTTCAGAAATGGTCAGGGTCAGATTTTAATGCAGGCGCACATTTGTGCCTCTGTAAATTTTTGATGCATTTTTCATGAGTTTTTCATTCACTTCCACTTGCCCTCAAGAGGATTTACCCCCCCCCCCCCCTTCCTGACCAGGCCAATTTTTGCGATACAGCGCCGTGTTACTTTAACAGCCAAATGCGCAGTCATGCAACACTACACCCAAATGACAGTTATGTCCTTTCCCCCCCCCCCCCACAAATGGAGCTTTCTTTCGATGGTATTTGATTGCCTCTGCGTTTTTTTGTTACACACGACGCATTATGTGTTGGCGAATTCCTGTCACAGAAATCCATTCTGAAACTTGACCATTCACCTTATTCCCCTGACTTGGCACCTTGAGACTTTTGGCTGTTTCCAAAATTAAAAAATGCCCTAAAAAGGAAACAGAATTGATGACATTCCAGACTACCTCCGCTCCAAAGACAGTGCGCAACATTCAGGAAAACGAATTTCGGGAAGGTTTCTGGCAGTGGCGCAGTAGTCTAGAAAAGTGCTTTGCTTCACAAGCGGACCACTGTGAAGGTGATAACAGCCACTACTATATAGGTAAGCAATTTTTTTTTACAGTCCTTTCCAGGAATTAAATTGTCACCTCATAAATCAAGCTGCAATCTTATAATAAATCTGCCTCTTGCATCGCTCATGATTACCTTTAGCTTGCTGTGTGAAAGAACTGATAAATGATACATGTTCAAAGTGTTTGCATGCAACAGTTCCATTGTCCACAGGGCAGGAGATATACACTCACCACCCACTTTATTAGGTACACCCTTGATAGTGCCAAGAAAATGTCCCCCACACCATGACACCACCACCAGCTTTAACCGTTGATACGAGGCAGGATGGATCCACCACCAGCCTGAACCGTTGATACGAGGCAGGATGGATCCACCACCACCAGCCTGAACCGTTGATACGAGGCAGGATGGATCCACCACCACCACCAGCCTGAACCGTTGATACGAGGCAGGATGGATCCACCACCACCAGCCTGAACCCTTGATACGAGGCAGGATGGATCCACCACCACCAGCCTGAACCCTTGATACGAGGCAGGATGGATCCACCACCACCAGCCTGAACCCTTGATACGAGGCAGGATGGATCCACCACCACCAGCCTGAACCCTTGATACGAGGCAGGATGGATCCACCACCACCAGCCTGAACCCTTGATACGAGGCAGGATGGATCCACCACCACCAGCCTGAACCCTTGATACGAGGCAGGATGGATCCACCACCAGCCTGAACCCTTGATACGAGGCAGGATGGAGCCACCACTACCAGCCTGAACAGTTGATACGAGGCAGGATGGATCCACCACCACCAGCCTGAACCGTTGATACGAGGCAGGATGGATCCACCACCACCAGCCTGAACCCTTGATACGAGGCAGGATGGATCCACCACCACCAGCCTGAACCCTTGATACGAGGCAGGATGGATCCACCACCACCAGCCTGAACCCTTGATACGAGGCAGGATGGATCCACCACCACCAGCCTGAACCCTTGATACGAGGCAGGATGGATCCACCACCACCAGCCTGAACCCTTGATACGAGGCAGGATGGATCCACCACCACCAGCCTGAACCCTTGATACGAGGCAGGATGGATCCACCACCACCAGCCTGAACCCTTGATACGAGGCAGGATGGATCCACCACCACCAGCCTGAACCCTTGATACGAGGCAGGATGGATCCACACCCACCAGCCTGAACCCTTGATACGAGGCAGGATGGATCCACCCCCACCAGCCTGAACCCTTGATACGAGGCAGGATGGATCCATGCTTTCATGTTATTTATGCCAAATTCTGACCCCACCATCTGAATGTCTCAGCAACAAGTCTGCCCATCCTCTTCCACCACCACCATCAGCCAGAACCGTTGACACAAGGCAGGATAGATCCACCACCACCATCAGCCAGAACCGTTGATACAAGGCAGGATGGATCCACCACCACCACCAGCCTGAACCGTTGATACAAGGCAGGATGGATCCACCACCACCACCACCAGCCTAAACCGTTGATACAAGGCAGGATGGATCCACCACCACCACCACCAGCCTGAACCGTTGATACGAGGCAGGATGGATCCACCACCACCACCAGCCTGAACCGTTGATACAAGGCAGGATGGATCCACCACCACCACCACCAGCCTGAACCGTTGATACAAGGCAGGATCGATCCATGCTTTCATGTGGTTTATGCCAAATTCTGACTCTACTATCTGAATGTTGCAGCAACCAGTCTGCCCATTCTCCTCTGACATCAACAAGGCATTTTCCTCCACAGAACTGCCACTCACTAGATATTTTCTCTTTTTCGGACCATTCTCTGTAAATCCTAGAGATGGTTGTGCGTGAAAATCCCAGTAGACCAGCAGTTTTATAAAATACTCAGACCAGCCCATCTGGCACCAACAACCATGCCACGTTCAAAGTCACTTGAATCCCCTTTCTTACCGTTGCTCGGTTTTAACTTCAGCAAGTCGTCTTCACCACGTCTAGATGCCTAAATGCATTGAGTTGCTGCCATGTGATTGGCTGATGAGCAATTTGTGTTACCAAGCAATGGAACAAATATAAAGTAGGCAGTGAGTGTACACAACATGTAAAAGATGAGCATTTTTAAATTAGGAGCTTAAAACAACAAAAACGCAAAGTGTTGACCTGTTTTATTTCAATCAAACAATGCATACCCAAAACGTGTTCCAGAAAGTGGCTAACAGCTATACACTGAACCAAAAGCAATCCCACCCTTATTTGTTAGAAGAAAAAAAAAAAAAGACAGATGTGAAAAAGTGCAAGGTGTTCTCAACATAGCTCTGAATAGAAAAAGTTATTTCGGAACAAAATCAGACTAAATGTACAAAATGTCTAGATAAGAATCTCAGCATTTATTAAAACAAGCTTCAGTAGCAGAAATACCATAAGGAGGAGTCTATCAGGCAATGTCGCAGGGAGCCCAATACTTCTGTCTGCGATTTCCTCTCCCTTCTGACAAATGTCAGAAAACAACCATTGGAGATCCCAATGAACAAAATCAAGAGCCCCCCCCCCAGTGAACATGTCCCTGACACAGTGTGGCAGCTGCCATCTGCAGAGATAACACATTGTTGGGGACTAATGCAGGCCATAGATGGTTCGTTTATCGGCCAAATATTCGGCCGAAAAATGGGAAAAAATAAAAATAAAAAAATCGGTCGTTCGGTTGCCACCAATGCTTACGAAAATTGCCCCTTTTTCGTAAATTTTCCAGCATGACAGATAAAAGAAACGAGGAGGAGCTGAGAAAATCGGCCGACGACATTGTCCCACTAATGGTGCGACTATCAGCCGATTATTCTTTTGGACGAAAATTCAGCCGATAAACGAACCGTCTATGGCCGGCATAAGAAGCCTTTTCATTAAGATCACACTTGCAAGGCCAAGGGAAGTGGCGGTTTATATCCAGTAATTCATAGCAACCAGATTTTAGTTTTGGGATTGCTGGGAGTCTCTGCAGTTGTCCCTGGTCTCATTAAAGCCCACAAGAGACAATAGTCAACCCTGGTGAATAACTGCGTTTGTTTACCTATCAATAAAAGGGTGAAGATTGTGTCACAGGAAGTGCAATATACATTGTCCATTCACTATGAACGTAGGCATCTGCAGAGCGCATTCAGTACAGAAACACGGCTAAGTTCTCATGTACACTAGTGAAGCGCTATAAATAATATATATATCATAGTGCCATTAATAACTCAGTGCTATGTGATAATAAACTAATACACTCTCATAAAAATTAGAATAAGTGATAAATCAATAAGTGATAAATATATCTTGTGTATCCAAATAATTCATAAATTCAATATATTAACTAATAACTGATTCACACAAATAAATCATCGGTGTGCATATAAAGAAACCAAGTCCATGCATGTGTAACGTGTGAAAAAAGAAAGAAGAAAAGTGATCTTCACTTCTAGTGCACAAAATCCTCGAATGGCAGCAGTGCCTGCTCACCTCCCCACATTGACCCACACAGGGCCAAAAGGCTATTAATCTCCTCTATGGCCGATCCTTATTGCAGGTTGCTCATCCAGGGATCGCAGGACTTCCACTCCTCCTCCACTCAATAGTTATATAGGACACAAAAAAGAACTTCCCATAGTGCAATATTGTTTAATGAAAAGAGTTTAAAACAAAGCGATTACACTCACATTTGTCTCCTTGTCACAAACAGCATTTCACCTCATCCCATGGGTGTATAACATGAAGCAAGGGAAACCAATATGGCCGCTGCGTCCGGACATGCGTCCCCACGTGACCGGAAGTGACGTAACTAAAAACCGGATACGGCGTACCGACGCGTTGCGTCACGTGCGTCGTGACTTCGTCAGGGTTACACATGACGTAAATCCTAGAGATGGTTGTGCGTGAAAATCCCAGTAGACCAGCAGTTTTATAAAATACTCAGACCAGCCCGTCTGGCATCAACAACCATGCCACGTTCAAAGTCACTTGAATCCCCTTTCTTCCCCGGTTGCTCGGTTTTAACTTCAGCAAGTCGTCTTCACCACGTCTAGATGCCTAAATGCATTGAGTTGCTGCCATGTGATTGGCTGATGAGCAATTTGTGTTACCAAGCAATGGAACAAATATAAAGTAGCCGGTGAGTGTATACAACATGTAAAAGATGAGCATTTTTAAATCAGGAGCTTAAAACAACAAAAACTCAAAGTGGTGACCTGTTTTATTTCAATCAAACAATGCATACCCAAAACGTGTTCCAGAAAGTGGCTAACAGCTATACACTGAACCAAAAGCAATCCCACCCTTATTTGTTAGAAGAAAAAAAAAAAGACAGACGTGAAAAAGTGCAAGGTGTTCTCAACATAGCTCTGAATAGAAAAAGTTATTTCGGAACAAAATGTCTAGATAAGAATCTCAGCATTTATTAAAACAAGCTTCAGTAGCAGAAATACCATAAGGAGGAGTCTATCAGGCAATGTCGCAGGGAAGAGACGTAGCTAAAAAACCGGATATGGCGTACCGACGCGTTGCGTCACGTGCGTCGTGACTTCATCAGGGTTGCACATGACGCAACGCATCGGTACGTCATATTCGTTTTTTAGCTACGTCACTTCCGGTCACGTGGGGACGCATGTCCGGACTTAGCGGCCATATTGGTTTCCCTTGCTTCATGTTATACACCCATGGGATGAGGTGAAATGCTGTTTGTGACGAGACAAATGTGAGTGTAATCACTTTGTTTTAAACTCTTTTCATTAAACAATATTGCACTATGGGAAGTTCTTTTTTGTGTCCTATATAACTATTGAGTGGAGGAGGAGTGGAAGTCCTGCGATCCCTGGATGAGCAACCTGCAATAAGGATCGGCCATAGAGGAGATTGATAGCCGTTTGGCCCTGTGTGGGTCAATGTGGGGAGGTGAGCAGGCACTGCTGCCATTCGAGGATTTTGTGCACTAGAAGTGAAGATCACTTTTCTTCTCTTTCTTTTTTCACACGTTACACATGCATGGACTTGGTTTCTTTATATGCACACCGATGATTTATTTGTGTGAATCAGTTATTAGTTAATATATTGAATTTATGAATTATTTGGATACACAAGATATATTTATCACTTATTGATTTATCACTTATTCTATTTTTTATGAGAATGTATTAGTTTATTATCACATAGCACTGAGTTATTAATGGCACTATGATATATATATTATTTATAGCGCTTCACTAATTTATAGATACACTATTTGATTACTTATTGGTTTAAGTCGAGTGACAGCAGCTTTATACATAGGGATTCCATCTATATAAAGCGCAGGAGGATACCTCCAACCATCTCATGTACACTGTAGCGGAGAAACTCACGTTTAGGAGCTTTTCTGCGTTTTTTTCAGCAGCCCCTGAACTCTCCCTAATGTTTTCCTATGTATCCATGTACACATCGTCATTAACAGGCAATTGAGTTTACAGTCTTTTTTTTTTTAACGCACCAAACTTGCGTTCCAGAGTAGAGTGTATCAGCGTTTCAAACGCATGTAAACGCGGCTAACTGCGTTTATAAGCGTTTAACTGTTCCATATCCAGATGCTGTCCGGAGCCTTATTTCATCATCAGAAATGCATGCAAAGCATTTTCCATGTATTCAAATGGACCCGGTACACCAGCGCAGTCAGTTCCAGTTAATTTTTTTTTTTTACTGGTTTTCAGTGCATTCTGGAAGGTCTCCTGATGTTTTCTTTAAAAAACGCTTCTAAACGAGGTATGCAAACGCCACTAAACTGACATTTTTTTAGCCTACGTATTCCAGCAGTCAGTTTCCATTGTTCAGAAGTGTTTTCCAAACGCCCCGTGTACATGGAGCCTACGTCTGCAGAAAGCATTCAGTACAGAAACACAGCTATGGCTATTCCTGTTGGAAAATGTTCATTCTATCGGCATATGCAGAAATAAATCAGTGAATTTTGACAGGAGTGCCCCCTGCTGTCAGAATACAATAGCACACGTGGGAGGATTCCTCCATCCACCTCACTTGTGTGGATGGGGGAATCAGTTCGTTTTTTGCAATCAGCCTGCTGGCTGATTGAAGGAAAAAAAAAAAATGTATGGATGGCTCAAGTCTGCAGAATGCCCCCTGCACAAAGCACAAAGACAGAGCCAAGTCTGCAGATGCCCCCTGCACAAAGCACAAAGACAGTGCCACGTCTGCAGAATGCCCCCTGCACAAAGCACACAGCACAGACAGAGCCACGTCTGCAGAATGCCCCCTGCACAAAGCACAAAGACAGAGCCAAGTCTGCAGAAGGTCTTCAGAACAGACATGCCTGTAGAATGCACTCAGGAAAGACACGAATGTGTCTGCAGAATCATTTCTGCAGTGAGCGTCTCTCTCTCCAGCAGGCTCTACCAACTACAGGCTGCCTGCAGAAAACTACGGGAGAGGCGGAGACAAGACCAGTCACCCGGCACAAGGAGAGAGCGCCACAGAGAGTGGTCTTTATTACAGGAAGCTCATGCACAGAGGTAAAGTCTCACACTGGTTTACTGCACAGATCTGGAAGAAATACACAAAGCACACCGAGATTCAAGAACGGGCATGCCTCCTGTATTAGTACATTTCTCTATGGCAGAGTTAGATTTAAAGGCCAAGTTCACCTTTTGGACTCCTGTTTAGGGGGTAACGTGTAACATGCTCCAGCACCTCCCAACACGCCTGATAAGCCCTCCTGTAGTTCACTGACCCTTCCTCCAGCTTTCCAACGGACAGCGGTACAGGTAAGAAGCCTAGAGCAAATGCTTACAGGAGCCCGGCACTGCAATCGAGATCCACAGGTGAAATGCTTTTCAAGTTCCTTGGAGAAAAAAATAAATAAATGCACTTTTTTCTGTGCATTTAATATTTTTTTCCCCCAAAAGGTGAACTTATCCTTTCAGCTTCAGAAATGCACATTGTCCTGAAACAAGTCTTGCTCATAAGGCTGGCCATAGACGGGTCGTTTATAAATGAAAAATCGGTCGTTGCCGATGCTGCCACCAATGTCTACGAAAAACGGCCGTTTTACGTGGATTTTCCAGCATAACCGATAAAAAGAAACAAGAAGATCCACGAAAAATGGCCGACGGCATTTCCCCACTAACAGCGTGAATATCGGCCGATTTTTCACGCAGACGAAAATTCGGCCGGTAAACGACCCGTCTATGGCTTGCATTAGTCGGCCACAGATGGATGCAATTACCTGTTCAGCAGGGACCAGCCAATATTTGATCCATCTATGGGCAGGCTGGTTGTACTGAAATCAATCTGTTGATCGACTTCAGTACAACCAGCCGGTCTGATTTTTTTTTTTTTTTTTGCATGTGATTATAGCCGCTGGCAGTAATGATGTTCTGCTGGCAGGGAAGGCTCCTTGCTGTCAGAATACAATAGCGCTGCAGGAGAAAAATCGCATCATCTATGGCTTGCCTTACGAGTCAGGTGATAACAGCCTCCAGCTCTGTAGAGAAGTCCCAACTGAGGCAAGCAAGAACCTATCAGGATCCTTATGTGGAGGATGTCACTGCCACCCCTGTGTAAGAGACAAGTCCATTTTAAAGCAATCACAGTAAAAGTTAAAAAGAAAACAAAAACGAAACAAAAAAAAAAACAACGTGAAGCATTTTCATCACAAGTGAAAGAACTGTGGCAATCTGCAAAGCACTTAACACCCTGAGGTAGCTTCTTTCAGGCAGAAATACATTTTTTGTGTTGGTATAAGCAAAACAAATGGGGTAAAAATACAATAGTGCAGTTTCAACGCATACTAATTTTTTTTTTTTTTCCTTTTTTGTTTTTAGCGGGATTGCGCGAGATCAAGGGGATCTCTCAGGCATTCCTCAATATAGCCCTATAGCGTAAAATAATCCTTTTGAACCAAAAGGAAGGCCTCAAGGAATAAAAACGATGACCAATGAGACTACGCAAACACCACAGAAAAAAAAAAAACCTTGCAGCATACAAACAGCACAGCAAGGCTCTCTGCAGTGAAAACTGGAGCTAGATGACATTGTATAATGGAAAGAAGTCATTTAAAAAAAAAAAAAAAAAAAAAAATTATATTTTGGCAAAACTGGTTTACATACACGTCTAACAAAAAAAAAAAACAAAAAAAAAAAAAAAAACACAAATTCTACTGGAAGAAGGGGAAAGAATGTAAGGTGACATTCAAAAGATTTTTTTTTTTTTTTCTATAACTGTGCAGAAATTGTATTTTAACAAGATCGATCATATATTTTATATATAGACTTTAAAATGTGAAAACTGTGCTGTGACCTTAAAAAATAAAATGAATAGAAGTACGGTAGGCAGAGATACTGGGGACCTAAACAATTTAAAAAAACGCTCCTCTCACCAACAGTCAAAACACAATTTTCCTGAAGTCTATTGTGCGATCATTTTGCTGCTGAGTTCACTTATTAGTCTTTGCGGAGTGTTTTAGTGTATATGTCAGGGAAAAAAAAAAAAAAAAAAGAAAGCATTCAGTAAATCTTGGCAGTTTTCAAGATACAAAAAAAGAAAAAAAAAAAAAAAGGAAGAATGTGCATAAAACAAAATTACCTGGGAAGCGGCTCAAGTTGGCTTTCAGTGGGCGAAATTACCACGGAAGGGTTACGGGACTCTTTACGGGATAATTTTGAGATGCGTGTTAAACACTGTAAGCTCCGGCGGCTTACGTGTTCTGAGACATCATCACTGAAGGTCTGTTGATATAATTGGTACTTCGGGATACTTTGCGATTTAGTACTGCCTCTTTTTCTAAAAGAATTAATTTTTTTTTTAAAAATGGTGAAGGTACAGAAAAATCCCAGCAGATAGAAATCCAGTGCGTTGCTAACTTCCTGTTTGAGCTGACAACAGTGCCCCGGGCAGCCCTGCCTGCTGTCTATCCTTTGCCGCTCTTTACATCCATACAGTCGTTTGCCATCAAAGCAATGCTGGTGCCTGGAATCATACTGTGGGGTCGGATTTTAGAAAACTGGAGAGTGCAAAATCTGGTGCAGCTGTCCATGGTAGCCAATCAGCTTCTAACTTCAGCTTGTTAAATTAAAGCGGAGTTCCACCTAAAAAAATAAATAAAAACTGTAGCTGCTGACTTTTAAAATACAGCCACTTACCTGTCCCTCGGTCCAGCGGTGTCCTCACCATGGCTGGTTTCACCGGCCGTCTTCTCTCCGTGGCGCCAGCATCTTCAGTGTGGGCACCCGGCTGTGACAGCTTGCGGCTTCACAGCCCGTGCCCACTGCACATGCGCGAGAAGCGCTGATCTTTGTGAATGGCCCCGTAGTCTTCTGGTATCTGTAATGTGTCCCAGAAGACTATGGGGAGTGAAGAGAAAACTGCCGCTTCCGATCGCCTAGGCCAGGGGTAGGCAACCTGCGGCTCTCTAGCTGTTGTGGAACTACATTTCCCATGAGGCATTGCAAAGATTACAAGACTGAATTACAGCTATGACTTGCAGAGGCATGATGGAACTTGTAGTCCTGCGGCTCTCAGGTTACCTACCTCTGGCCTAGGCGATCGCAGCGGAAGTGGGCACCTGTCAAATTCGGGAACCCGCCCCCCAAAGGTGACAATCCTTAATGGGGAGCGCGGGACTAAGACTTACAGCAAAAATACTTTTTGGTGGAGCTTTCCAATGCCCCTGGAAGCTGGAAATCACTGAAGCAGATGCGGTTACTCCTGTGATCTCCACTTGCTTCTGAGTCCCAGGCTGAGCAGCTGTCCTGCTGACCAGAGTCTGCAGCTTGACATGGGAGCCATTTAGAAATTACTTTGTATTTTTTTAAAATTGCAAAGCGCTTTCTGATTGGATAATGCGGAGAGTGTGACGTCACTGGCCAGCTTCTCCATCGCAGAGAATGCTTTGCATTCTCTTAATGGCACCCATGTTTAGCGGCCAACTGCCTGTGTTCAGAATGCAGCCGCTCGCAATGGAACCCAGAAGCAAGCAGTGATCACTCGAGTAGCAGTGTCTATTTCAGAGATTTCCATCTTTTAGGGGCATTAGCCAGGAAAATTACATTAATATATATATATAGTTATAGTGGTCCATGCTGGTTTATGTGACCAGTTAAAAAGTCAGTTTAGGATCAGTTTGTTTTGACATTATTTCTCTTTGTAGATCAATGTGAATGCATAATAAATAATGCATAATAAATATAAACTTGCGCCACAGAAAAATATAAAAAATTTCAGAAATTTAAATGCTGCTGTTCTAAAAAAAAAATCCAATAAAATTTTAAACACTCCACAGTGCAAATAAATTAATCTAAAAAATAAAATAAAAGTCCCCCAAAAAATTATATATAAAGTTCTCAAAAAAATATGTAGAAATTGTGCTCAAACCCAAAAAGAAACGTGCTCCAAAATTCTTTGAGCGGGGCTAGAGCATTAATCACGGATGGTGTGAGCACATTTGTTTGAATTTTGGAGCACGTTTCTTTTTGGGATTGAGCACAATTTATATTTTTTTTTTTTGTGGACTTTATATATAATTTTTTGGGGGACTTTAATTTTAATATTTTAATTTTTATATATAATTTATTTGTGTTGTGGCGTGTTTAAAATTTCAATGTGAATGCATCTTTGTAGTCTAGCCCTGAGGCCCAATAGTGCTTTCAGAAGGGCCCATTTGCAGTGTTCCATTTAACAGTAGCCCTGCAAATATTCATAATAATCCATTTAAAGCTGAACTTTAGGAATATAGAAGAGTCACCAAAGCAGCTCTTTATTCACCAATACATCCGAAAATGTGTGTTTCTTTTAAAGCAAGCAGTGCAAGTACCTGAATTTGACTTAGAATCATCCTCTTGAACTGACCTGTACAGCAGAGCTCAGACTGGGGGAGGCACAAGCAGCTCAAGGAGTCAGCAGAGTGGAAAAATATGAGCTCAACAGTCTGCTGCTTTTCCATTCAATGTCAAATCACAGGCTAGGGGAAAGAGACTTCATAGCAGCAGGAAAAAAAAAAATCAAGTTTGAGGTCCTGCTAGTCAGGGCTATGCTGTCTGGCAGAGCTGTACAAATCTCAGAACTGGATGTATAGAAATACAAATCTTTTGGTAGGTAAAACTTATATGTATTTTATGTGTGTATTTCGCCATTTGCCTGGAGCTCACCTGTAAAGATTATAAGTGTGTAATGAATGAATTCTTTTTATAAAGCAGCTTCAATGATGACACTTTTAGTATTTTGGATACTTTAGCACAGTGATCCTCTCTAGGTTTTACTGTATATCCACCTGTGGTCACTCCTGCCATACCTCTGTAGTGCAGCCCACTGAGAGCCACACGGCAAAGCTCTCGGCCACTGTTCCTTCTGTGCAAAATCTGTATTCATGCCTATAGAAAAGCTCTTATGTGCCCCAGTGATCGAGGCCTTTTCTATAGGAGTGAATTGATTTTTTTTATGTATGCGAAAGAAGCCCAGTGGGCCACACAAAGATCTGACAGCACAGACGGGTGAATAAAACTTTCGGATGTGCTGGGGGCACTTAAGGGATAGCTGTAGTTATTCTTTAAAGCAAACATGTTACCCGCTGGCTGCCAACTCCTGGCTGGTGGGAAGGTGATCAAATTATAAAAGTTTAGGCATCAAAGTGCCAGAAAGTTTACTCTCTGGCCCCCGATACTGTCCTACACAAATGACTCCTCCCCTTTCCCACAATGCAATGCTAGGGCCGCAGTGAACTATTCAATTGCTCAGGCATGATCCTATGGGTTGAAAAGGGAAGCTTCAACTCCGACTTTCAGTCATAAGGGGTTTTACTATAAACACTTTTCTATAGTATGTATGTCGATATTATACTTCTTCCTTCCTGAACAAAGTTTACTTTCAGATGATTTTTCTTCTTTTCCCTCATTTGACCTAATCTATCCCACTGCCCTACTACCTACTTACCTTGATGGCTGTGGCCTCCGGGGATTGTTTATATCCCACAAAGGGAGAGGGGGATGGAGGGTGGTTAGGTTGAACCTGTACTTCCAGTAATATAAGGTTTTCTCATTGCTGATGACTTAGGAATACTAGTTATAGGACCAGGGGCGGACTGACAACTCATGGGGCCCCCGGGCAATAGGGGATCATGGGGCCACTGTGTCCTTGCCCAAACTCAAAAAAGCCTATGAAAAAGGTACCAGGGGCATCTCATGGGGCCCCCTACTGACCCCGGGCCCTCGGGCAGCGCTAGAGTTTCCAAATGGTCAGTCCGCCCCTGATGGGACCTATAAAAAAAAAAAAAAAATGCTCTGGCTCTATTGGATGTTAAACATAGCAGCTAGCACAATACCATAATGCATAGCATAATAAACATCACAAAACAATAGTGCAGCACTAAGAAATTAAAATGTATGTGCAATACAAGAGTGCAATGCAAACATATCAAACTCTGATGAGCACCAGATGTTGTCATCTTTGATAGAACTAGTAGGGCAGAGACGGAACACAAGCCACAACACATATGTGATCCCGCCGCAGCCATCTTGGATTCTGGAACGAGTTGTTTACATGATATGAAGTTCCTGGTCGTTATCTTCTCATTGTAAGTGCATTACCACATTAATTTGGCGTTTCACTCGAGATTACACTATGGAGAGTGTCTCTTCTGAGCGTGTGTGTGTGTGTGTATATATATATATACACACACACACACACACACACACATATACACACACATACATATATATATACACACACATACATACACATATACATACACACACATACACATACACACACATATACACACACACACATATACATATACACACACACACATATACAGTTGTGTCCAAAATTATTCAACCCCCACTGAAATTGAGTGTTTTGGCCAGTTTGACATTGCTTTTGATCATTCAGTCATCTTGCTTACATTTACATTAAAGAGGCACTTGTAGGTCAGACAAATATAACATAACAGTTATAATGAAATAACCACAAATGTCTTTTCTGTGCTCACAGCATTATCAGTTTTATTCAACCCCCAAGTGACATTCAATCTTAGTACTTAGTACAGCATCCTTTTACAGTTATAACAGCTTTTAAACGTGAAGCATAGCTTGACACAAGTGTCTTGCAGCGATCTACGGGTATCTTCGCCCATTCTTCATGGGCAAAGGCCTCCAGTTCAGTCACATTCTTAGGCTTGCGCACTGCAACTGCTTTCTTTAAGTCCCACCAGAGGTTCTCAATCGGATTTAAGTCTGGTGACTGCGATGGCCACTCCAAAATGTTCCAGCCTTTCCTCTGCAACCATGCTCTAGTGGACTTGGAGGTATGCTTGGGATCATTGTCCTGTTGAAAGGTCCAACGTCTCCCAAGCCTCAGGTGTGTGACGGACTGCATCACGTTTCCATCCAATATCTCCTGGTACTGAAGAGAATTCATGGTACCTTGCACACGCTGAAGCTTCCCTGTACCTGCAGAAGCAAAACAGCCCCAAAGCATGATTGACCCTCCACCATGCTTCACAGTAGGCAAGGTGTTCTTTTCATCATAGGCCTTGTTCTTCCTCCTCCAAACATAGCGTTGATCCATGGGCCCAAACAGTTCTAATTTTGTTTCATCAGTCCACAGAACACTATCCCACAACTTTTGTGGTTTGTCCACATGGCTTTTGGCATACTGCAGTCGACTCTTCTTATTCTTTGGAGACAGCAAGGGGGTACGCCTGGGAGTTCTGGCACGGAGGCCTTCATTACGCAGTGTGCGTCTTATTGTCTGGGCTGAAACTTCTGTACCCACATCTGACAAATCTTTTCTCAGTTCCTCAGCAGTCACACGGGGACTTCTCTCCACTCTACGCTTCAGGTAGCGCACAGCAGTCGAAGTCAGCATCTTCTTTCTGCCACGACCAGGTAGCGTTTCAACAGTGCCCTTTGCCTTGAATTTGCGAATGATGCTTCCTAAGGTGTCTCTTGGTATGTTTAACATCTTTGCAATCTTCTTATAGCCATTGCCCTTCCTGTGAAGAGAAATCACCTCTTCTCTTGTCTTCCTGGACCATTCTCTTGCCTTCACCATGTTTGTAACCACACCAGTAAATGTCTAGAAGGAGCTGAGTATCACAGTCATTTTAAAGCTGCCTAATTGGTGCTTATTATGCTTGATTGCTGCTCGGTGACATCCACAGGTGTTTTCAATACCTGATGGAAAGCACCTGTATGAACCTCTGTTCTTCAGAGTGGTAGTCTTTAAGGGGTTGAATAATTGTGGCAATGAAGAAACCACATAAGAACCATTTACTACTGTATTACATAAACAATTGATGTCATTTTAGTTGCATTTGGGTAGTTACAACGTCCTTGTAGGATTTGATTCTGAATACAATTCCAAATGTACACTATAGTCCCTAAACCCCTTTACAGCATTGGGGGTTGAATAATTTTGGACACAACTGTACATATACACACACACACACACACATATACATATACACACACACACACATATACATATACACACACACACACACATATACACACACACACACACATATACATACACACACACACACACATATATACATACACACATACATACACACATACATACATACACACACACACATATATACATACATACATACACATATACATACACACACACATATATACACACATACATACACACAGCAATTACTATAAAGCAGCAGTACCATCCTTTGATATGTGGTTTTGAGGAAAGCTGGATACCTTGGATTGATGTACAAGTGCTGGTTGACCGCTCTTAGTTGGGGGTCCTGATTCTTTCTGGTAAGCCTCCCGCTTTTGGTATCCATCTCTGTCATTTTCCCCATAATTGAAGTACCACCGATTTCACAGATTTGGCCTTCACATTTGGATTCCTGTTTTACTTTTCCAATGTGTGG
Source organism: Staurois parvus (assembly GCF_062004578.1). NCBI lineage: Eukaryota > Metazoa > Chordata > Amphibia > Anura > Ranidae > Staurois > Staurois parvus. The sequence goes on along the minus strand of NW_028318131.1, from coordinate 214,115 downwards.
TGATACACAGGAGTTTAACATCTTTGCTTTGCACTGCTGTATTGCACATACCGTATTTTTCGCTGTATAAGACGCACTTTTTCTTCCCCAAAACTGGGGGGGAAATGTCAGTGCGTCTTATGGAGCGAATATGGAGCGGCCTGTCCGGTATTTCCACCGCGGCCGTGTCAGAATACCGGGCCAGCTGCTTAGCTCTGCAGCGGGACCTTACCTGTTCCTCTATCCAGCGGCACGCTGTCTTCCCGACTTCTGTAGTGTGGGCACTGGGCATGACAGCCGGGTGCCAAGTGCACATGTGCAAGAAGCGGTGCTTTTTGTGAATGGTAAGGCGGTACCTGGGACACATGACAGATCCCAGAAGCTGCCGGACCAATCACAAAGCGCAAGTGCTTCTTGCTCATGCGCACTGGGCACCCGGCTGTCATGCCGAGCGCCATTACAGAAGCCTGGAAGACAGCACGCGGCTGGATCGAGGAACAGGTAAGATCAAACAAAAACTCTGCGGAAGTAAGAGCGGGTACCTGTCAAATTCAGGTACCCGCTCCCCACAGGTCAGCAGTCACCTGTGCTGTCCGCAGTCTCTGGTCATCCCTGTGCTGTCCGCAGTCTCTGGTCATCCCTGTGCTGTCCGCAGTCTCTGGTCATCCCTGTGCTGTCCGCAGTCTCTGGTCATCCCTGTGCTGTCCGCAGTCTCTGGTCATCCCTGTGCTGTGTATGCAGTCCATTAGTTCAGAATTTTTTTTTCCTGTTTTCTGCCTCTAAAACCTAGGTGCGTCTTATACAGCGAAAAACACGGCACATCGTAATTTATCTTAGCGCTGCACTATTGTTTTGTAATGTAGGAATAGTAGTTGCCTGGCTGATCATTTGCATGCTCCAGATTAATTACCGAAAAGCTATGAAGCTACAGAAGTGAAAGTCAGAACTCCTGAACTCATCCCCGTTTCAGGTTCATAGCCAGGGGAAATAGCATTTTTAGAAGCAACGGCCTCCCCCATATTTTCTTAGTACAAGTTTACTTTAAAGTATAACTACTTCTAGTTCTACTTTGAGCAAAAGAACAGTAAACACCTAATAAAACATATATGCAAATGCCTACACATCTACAAAATGTAGATAAACCATGATACTATATAAACTAAATGTTCTAGAACATTAGTCATTTTAGACTAACGGATTATAGTATCCTACAATGGGATCACTAGACAGTAATCTGCGAGCAAAGTGCAGTAACTCGGAGAAAGCAGTCAAATTTTAGACTACTGCAGTTAAATCAATGATTGGGTAGGTTTATGTATATAAATATGTATCTTACTGGGTGCTCTGTCTCTAAGATCAAGTTCCAGTGGAAGGTGAATGTGTCAGAGGTGAGGAATTTGATGGTGTGTGCACCACTTGCTGCAACCAAGATGGCGCAATGGAGTGTCTCTGCCACTTGCTGCAACCAAGATGGCCCGATGGAGTGTCTCTGCCACTTGCTGCAACCAAGATGGCCCGATGGGAGTGTGTCTGCCACTTGTCGCAATAAAGCTGGCCCAATGGAGTGTCTCTGCCACTTGCTGCAACAAAGATGGCCCAATGGAGTGTCTCTGACCACTTGTTGCAATAAAGCTGGCTTGATGGAGTGTCCCTGCCACTTGCTGCAACAAATATGCCCCAATGGGAGTGTCTCTCCATTGGGCCATCTTTGTTGCAGCAAGTGGCAGACACACTCCATCGGGCCATCTTTGTTGCAGCAAGTGGTCAGAGACACTCCATTGGGCCATCTTTGTTGCAGCAAGTGGAAGTGTCTCTGTCACTTGCTGCAACAAAGATGGCCCGATGGAGTGTCTCTGCCACTTTTTACAATAAAGCTGGCTTGAAGGCATGTTTAGAGTGGTGTGCGGCCTCACATTTAGGATGGTCGTGTTCAGTATAGCTTTATGATTCCACAGCCTAATGTTAAGTTAAAAGATGCCTGTGGCCCCCCCGGCAGCATGTGACAACATTCAAATTGTCAGGAAATGAGAAATAAACATCTTTGACCCTTAATTACCAGGGAGTATCAAAAAAACACCATGCTGGGATTTCATTTATGTGAAAATCAATTTATTATAATTGTGACAAAAAAAGGGAATGCCTAACAGTGAATCTTAACCTTGCCAAGCAATCCCTGCAGGATAAAACACGTACCATTCAAGAATTATGCAAAAAAGGGGGAAGGGGAAAAGCCATTAACAGGTTGTATAAATAGGTGCAAGTTAAAAAAAGGTTCTTAAATCGGTATTCCAAGTTCCAAAGCATTGTGGTTGACCGTTCTTTACAGAACAGATGTGCAAGTAGGAAAATATGCCTGCTATGAATGCAGTGCAGGTGCCAATTTGCAAGTGGAGTCAATATTCGACCTAGCAAATCACTGAAAAATTCTATTCTCTAGGCATTTCTAGTGAATAGATTGGTTTTACTTTGATAAAAGGCATCCTATTTGTGGGCAAATGCCACATTTACAATTTTAAGAGCCAGGTCCTTTTAAAAAGGAGCTAGTCTCCTTTAGTACCTGTTTAGGAAGAGGCCTTGGTCAAACCCTGCACCACCTAACAGTCCCAGGGCAGGCACCTTTACTGACGCTGCACACCGCATCCAGAGAATTTAATAACCTAGGTTCAGTCAGGTAAAAAAAAAGGGATCAACAGAGTCCTTTTAGTGTCTGCTGCTGTGTCGCAGGGCAAAACAAAAAAGTGAAAAACCAAACATCTGTCTCATTGGTGATGGCCAACATACCAACTACACTGGCAACAAAAGAAAAAGGATGTCAAGCGTACTAACAGGTCCTCTTGAGAATCCTCATAATACACTTTGCTTTTGACTCGCAAGGTGATGCAAGTTTAAATATTCACGGTGAATATTTCAGGACACGGAGACCCCTAAAACGTCATCTGTGGACAGTTGTTAGAACAAAAACCTTACAGTGGTTTAAAAAAAAAAAGTGCTGGTTAAAGTTATACTGTGGAGAGGATCAGTTTATCTAATTCACCATTTAAAACGTATCTTTTCAAAAAATGTTTGGACAAAAAGGTTTGTCTTTTTAAGTCATTGCACATTCTTGTTGTCAAAAGATAATCTATAGCACAATAATTCTATGAAAGGAAAAAAAAAAAAAAAAAAAAAAAAAAAAAAAACACAAAAAAGTGGCTTAATGATGACATTTAGAGTAAACACGCATGAAGAGGAGTTAAGAAACATCATTACTTTTCTTTTAAAATAGGATTTTTGTACTCACCATAAATTCCTTTTCTTGGGAGTCCATTGAGGGATGCAGGAAGTCACCTACAGGAGGGTTGGACTCCAACAAAAAATAGTAGGCCAACCCAGAATAACCCTTCTACTATCAGCATGCCTCGGTTTTGTAGCAAGCAGTACCACAGGCATGACCACAGATAGGTGGAACTTGAGTCCCTCAATGGTTTTCCAAGGAAATAATTTTGCAGTGGGTCAATTTTTTTTCATCCATTGAGGGACATAGGATGTATTTCACCTTTGGGAAATCCAAAAGCAGTCAAGACTGAAGGATGGACAACACCGCAAACAGTCAAAGTGAATAGAAAAAAAAAAAAAAAAATGGGGGACTACCAACGGCTCAAGAGCAGCTTGTAAGATCTTACATCTGAAACTGGCATCAGAGGAGGCCTGAATATACGTCTGGTAGATAAAACCAGGTGGCAGACCTGCATTGAAAACCCAATACATGATGCCAGAAAGGTCAAGAACATTCAAAAGCAGTGATGTATGTTTTGACAAGGAAAGGAGAAATCTACCATAAGACCAATCTTGGAAGCTGGTTCAGGTGAACCAAGATGAGAAACTGAATTACCCTACAGGGTCCATCCAAGAGGACCAAAAAAGAGAATCTCAGAAGCAAGAAAAAAAGCTCTGAGAACTAGAGCCGGACAGAAGAGGACATCTCTAGTTAAGATGATCAGAAACTGTCCTAAGACAAAAAGGAAAAGAAAAATACCAGTAAGAAAAAAAGGTTAGTCTTAACAGCAGAGCTGAAAAAAAAAAAAAAAGTCCGTCCTCCCAGGACAACAGCCAAAAATGAGACCTTTTCGGCAGGAAGAGGGGTTACCCTGGTCTGGCCTACAATTGTTTGCAAAAGTTCAATCCTCCTGTAGGCCACAGTATAATCTGAAGGTGAATGACTTCCTGTGCCCCTCAACAGGCGAGATACATTGGTTTTAGGCTTGCAGCTCTCCGGCTGGGGGAACCCAAGTCCCATCATGCACCTGGTCTGGACACCTTTTAAAGATACTTCTAGTTCCTTAGTATTTGGCTGTACTTAAGCTGTTTTACTTCTTTTAGCAACAGATGTCAATCCTATCAACACATTCTCTAGTATTCTTTAGTCAACACGCTGCCATGAAGACAATGACACCTAATAGGATAGTCTGAAAGTATATTCAATGGGTGGAAACTAAAAAGGCACATTTTTTTTTTTTTAAAGAAGGTCTAATAAATGGATCTCAGCAGCAAAAATAATGGCACAAGCTAGACTTCTGCCCTTGCCTCTAGTGCTGAATTCTGTTTCCTAAAAAAAACAAAAAAAAACAAAAAAAACAAAAAAAAAAAAAGGAAAAAAAATGCCCAAGACAGCAGCAGTAACTGTTCCATGGTGCTCTGTCCCTTGTGTGTGGTGAATTGACAGGAGGCTTGTGTCTGTGTCTTGAACAAAGAAGGCACTAAGGTAACACGGTGCCTATTTTCCTGGGTCTCGAAGGTCCATGCTGGAACCAAACAATGCCACCAATTGCTCCTCATAATGTGTGATGTTTCTCTTCATAATGTCCATGCAGGGGCCCAGCAATCGTTCAAAAGCTTGCACATCCATGACTAAAAAACAAAACAAAAAAAACACTTAATGGCTATTCAAACAAAAGCTGAAAACTATGGAAAATGCCAGTAAATTCATAAAAGGCAACGTTCCCACCATATTCTTACAGCAGGCATGTCCAAAGTCCGGCCCGGGGGTCGGTTTAATACGGCCCTCCAACAGCCCTCCCTGGTCTGTGTAATGTGGCCCTCCCTTCTATGGCAGACAGTCTTTTGCTTGAGAGCAGAGGGCAGTGCGCATGCCTGACTGCAGCGCATTCTCCCTGGTCTGTGTAAATGCGGCTGTCGCACGGCCCTCCCTTCTGTGGCAGACAGTCTTCTGCTTGAGAGCAGTGCGCGTGCGTGACTGCGCCGCGCTGGGAGCGACAGAGGGCGGCGACGTCAGGGCCGGGCTTCCAGCGTGAAGTGTGTTTCTCTTCCCCTCCCGGCTGCCGAGCAGAGACTTCAGCTCCAGCTACCTTTTTCACCCTTCACATTAGTGCAGGTAAGTTTTTTTTAAATTTATTTTCAATACATTGTGAAAACTCAGCTGTCAGTTGATCTTAATGTTATGAAATGAAAAGTATGTCGTTTGCAATTAACTTGGCATAAAATAATTTATTTGCATTTAATTGTAATGGTTCAAAGAATGTTCGGAAAAATGTTCGGCCCTCCACCATGTTCACTTCATCCAATCTGGCCCTCTTTGAAAAACGTTTGGACACCCCTGTCTTACAGTATATGAAAAAACCCTCACATTGTAAAACAACCCATTCAGTTTAAAAGTAAAAAGCAAACATTGTGCATACATATAAAAAAGCATTATAAATACATTTTTTCCCCCTTTTTAAGTGATTACATACCCTCTGTTCTCAGCTGCATAAGGAGCTCAGAGCTGGGGGAGAGGAAAAATAGCACACTGATCTTCCCAGTGAATGGCTGTGCAGTGGGATCATGTCTTATCAATAGATTAGCTCCAAGCACAGCCAGAAATTTGACCACGCCACGCTCGCATGCCCAGTGTGGTCAGTTTTTATTAGAAAAGCAGAGGGACTGGCAGGAACACCAAGGATTTCACACAATGGAAGCAATACAAAGAACAGGAGACTTATTCATACAAGGAATACAGCAGGCGCATAGCAGGAATAAGAAATGTTGAGTTTACATACTCCAAAATATACTTGTATGGACAAAAGTATGTCAAGACACCTCCAAAATTACCACATTCAAGGGTTTAACCCCTTCACGCCGGTGCCTCCCGACCCTTTAAGGGTTCCAGAAGCCGGGAGGCGGGGTTTAGGGTCATGTGACCTCCGTGACACGCCTTCAGGAAAGGTCCTGATCAAAAGAGGAGATCGGGATCTTTCCGTGAGTACCGAACATGTGTGCTGGGAGAGCGCAGGGCGCGTGCTCTCAGCACATATGTCCTTTTTTAATAGAACGCAAATGTGAGGCCGCTCGGCGTCTAGGCCCAGACACCGGGAGGCCGCACATTTGTGTGTGGCCAGCGTAAAGAGGTGAAGTTGCAAGCATGCATTTTTTAGCTCAGGCACTAATACTGGATGAGACTCACAATCAGTATTTGCAACGCCTGTCACCCACAACCTTCGAAACGCGTCAGCCTCACTTTGAGAGTCTACCCTCGTGACGCGACTCACACTGGCTCTACACGCCCTAGTTCCTTTGAGGATCTGTAATGCTTGTTTTACTTCCTTGTTTGTGAGCATATATTTTATTCGATAAAATCACAAAATTACTGAGGTAATGCACCCAAAGCCACTCCCGTCACAGTCCCCCTTCGAAACGCGTAAATCACAGATTTACTGAGGTATTGCACAAGGTTGGTGCGCTCTTTTTTGCTTCACTTCACAGTGTCACCCACAACACTCTGATATACGCCATATGGCTAAGCCTGGGGACATCTGACCGTCAAATCATTATGGGCTTGTTGGGACATTCCATTCCAACACCGCGGGCATTAACATGGATACTGCAGCCTCTACGTTCCTGAAAAAGGTTTCCACAACTGTCTGAAGAGTGTCTGTGGGCATTCTATTGAAAGAACATTTGTGAGGTCAGGTACTGATGTTGGATTAGAAGACCTGGCTGATAATCGGCATCCCAATTCATCCTAAAGGTGCTCAGCGGTGTTGAGGTCAGGGCTTTGTGCAGGACACTCTAGTTTCTCCACAGCAGACTCCTCAAACCAAGTCTTTATGGAGCCAGCTTTGTGTACATAGGCACAACCATACTGGAACAGAAAGGTCCATTACTGGAACAGAAAGGTCCATTACTGGAACAGAAAGGTCCATTACTGGAACAGAAAGGTCCATTACTGGAACAGAAAGGTCCATTACTGGAACAGAAAGGTCCATTACTGGAACAGAAAGGTCCATTACTGGAACAGAAAGGTCCATTACTGGAACAGAAAGGTCCATTACTGGAACAGAAAGGTCCATTACTGGAACAGAAAGGTCCATTACTGGAACAGAAAGGTCCATTACTGGAACAGAAAGGTCCATTACTGGAACAGAAAGGTCCATTACTGGAACAGAAAGGTCCATTACTGGAACAGAAAGGTCCATTACTGGAACAGAAAGGTCCATTACTGGAACAGAAAGGTCCATACTGGAACAGAAAGGTCCATACTGGAACAGAAAGGTCCATACTGGAACAGAAAGGTCCATACTGGAACAGAAAGGTCCATACTAGAACAGAAAGGGATATTCCCCAAACTTGCACTGAGGTTGAAGCACACAATTGCCTGAAATATCTGTTTACTGTAGCATTAATTGTACCCTTCACTGGGAACACCTGAACTCCGTATGGAGGGGTGTTCACATTTTGGCCATATAGTGTACATGTAGGATGCAACAAGTAGCTGAGCAAGAACCAAGAACTTTATGGAAAGATCCCAAAAAGATGACCTGCTAAGAAGCTGATCCAAGGTGTTATTGGTTGTTTGACTCTCCTGCGAAACTGTGTCACAGGCAGGCATTCACCAGAACACCTTACCTCACTATGAGAAATTTAAACTACAACTACCTGGGAAAAAAAAAAGATGGAAACTGTATTTCATCATCGATATGTGTAAAGAGAACACAAATGCATACAAGTATAATATTTAATAAAAGTAAAGACAGCTGCAGATGACAATTTTAGAAACTATAACAAGAATACTTAACTAAAGATGCTGTTTCCACCGCGGGTCCCGCCATGATGGCCTGGCACAGATCAGGATCAGACGCATGCCTCATGGCAGCTATGGGGTGAGACAGCTACTGCGGTCTAGGTTCTAGCTTTGTTATATAGGACTTGTGTGTAAGGAATGGCCAACTCCCCTTGTAAGCAATATGATCTTTGAAGGACTTTGTCAGTTTGCAATGATATTCCTTTGGTAGGAGTCAGCTAAGGTAACCAGACTTTGTCCTTTGTATGGCCCCCCTCAAGCAGGTATTGAAATCATTATCCGGTATTTGTGAGAACACTAGACAACTTTAACAAAATATGCAATTTCCCTATCACTGTCAGGAGCAGATTTAAAAAAAAAAAAAAAAAAAGAAAAGAAAACAGAAAGAGAAGGTCATTAAAGTGATCCTGTCACGGCTGGACAAGTCCCTTAAAGAATGCGTTGCCCCATAATTTCAATCTCTTGATATATGCCTATTGTACCAGGTACTCATGTTAAAAAGTCTCCTGTTCTCTATGTATTGCTTCCTTTTTGTGAAATTTCTGGTGTTCCTGCCAGTCCCTCTGCTTTCCTATTTCAAACTGACCACACTAGAAATGGTAGCTCTTCCATCCCAGTGGTCAGTTTTCTGGCTGTGCTGGGAGCATAGAACTGTGGCACAGAAGCCAGTGAGAGGACCTACAGGGCACAGCACAAGAGTAGTATTCTACATTTCTGAACTGTCAATGTCTGTCTGAAGATTCTTCTGTTTACTGCAGTCCACAGCAGCCAGTAATAGAAGACTACAAGTTCCTCAATGCTGGAGCGCAGCTTTATGTTAATTTTTTTTGCAGAAGAGCTGTTGGAATGATTATTACCTAAACACTTGACATTGTCCACCGCATACGCAGAAGCTGCTCTGGGCTTGTTGGTAACAAGAGCAAGTTCACCAAAGTATTGACCTCTTTTACACCGTGTTAGCTCCACTTCCTGGTTACTTTCTTGACCAGTTTTTGTCTGAAAAATAGAGAAAAGTTAGTTCTTGAAAGCTGAACTCCAGCCTTCCCTTCAAGTCTTGCAGTTTTACAGGGTATACTGCAATGGATTACTCTGATTTCACTGCACACTGAGCTTCTCATAACGTGCAATAGAAGTTGGAGCAAATCGGAGGATTGTCTAGCACTTTCCTCTTCTTGCCTGACTGTCCCTGGTCCACCTGCTTCATTCATTCATTGTATTTCTGTTCTTTCACCCTAGCGTCACATCTGTGTACGTGGATCCGCACGAAAATCCGTGCAGCTGCACCACCCGCACAGAGAAATGCGGACCCGCGGGTGGGTGCCATTAGTTCTAATGGCACGCCGCCCACACTGGGAACCGAGGTTGCCGTGTGGGCTGCGTTTTCCAAAGAAGTGCAGGGACTTCTTCCCTGTGTCCCCCAGGGCACGGGAGTCCATTTGAAATGAATGGGCTCTCATGCCCGAGCAAAACGCGGCCCGCACGGTCGCATAGGTGTGAAGCAGGGGTCAATCAGAGGCTCATCATCTCATTTGTGCACAAACAAGATACATAGCTCCAGGTCGGTCTGCCTGTCCTCTAGCCCTGAATCCAGCAAAAGGTGCTGGTCCAGCTTGCAACCCAATAAACTTCAAGCGAAAAGGGGATGACAACATGCTCGTGTATAGAAAATCCAGACTCTTTATTGAAAATCGCCCAATGGTCAAAACTAGGGTTGCACCAATACCGGTATAGCTGCAAATACTGAGCATTTGTATGAGTACTTGTATTCGTGCTATTGCTCCGATACCTAGAACTGATATTTGTGGTGCAATTTGAGTCAATACAAAATGAATGGGCTCAAACTGCATTGCAAAGAATCCTGTCAATATTGCATGCGGTTTCCCGCATTGCTCCTGTGTGCACTCAGGCTTGTCATAGTAACTTCAGCTTGGGTTCACACAGGAGCAGTGGGGGGGGGGGGGGGAGAAACTGCATATGATTTGGACAGGAATCGCACCGTATTCCTGGTCAAATCACATGCGATTCTTTGCAGTGCGATTTGAGCACAATCATTTTGTATCAATTCAAATTGCATCGCAAAGATAACCGGTAATTGGGATTGAGTACTTGCCAGTAAAAAAAGAAAAAACGGTATCAGTGCTATCCTGTTCGCCCTGTGCATACTATGATGTTTTAATTGATTTCAATAGTGTCTCTGGATTTTCCATACACAAGCGTGCAGTCATCCACTTTTACTTGAATCTCATTTGTGCAGTCAAATCTGTGCGCCTGCATACGTGACAATAGGGCTTGGTCAGGATCTGAAGGCAGTGCAGAGCCATTCAGCACATGGCAGAGCCAGAAGTGAGAGAACTGAAATTGCTTTGAGTGAAAACTATTAAATGACATCCAAGTGATAATATTCAGGCCTGGCACCATACTATGCAAGGCAGTGTGCACATTACACACACTTTTTATAATATATATTAATCACTTCAATCCCAGGCACTTATACCCCCTTCCCGCCCAGGCCAATTTTCAGCTTTCAGCGCTGTCGCACTTGGAATGACAATTTCGTGGTCATGCAACACTGTACCCATATGAATTTTTTAATATATTTTTTTTCACAGAAATAGAGCTTTCTTTTGGTGGTATTTAATCACCGAGTTTTTTGATAAAACAAAAAACACCTGAAACTTGAAAAACAAAAAAACAAAAAAAAAAACACGCACTTTTCTTATTTGTTATAAAACTTAGCAAATAAATAACATTTCTTCATAAGTTTAGGTCAAAATGTATTCTGCTACATTTTTTTGGTGAAAAAAAATTATTGAATTTGTATTTTTTTTTTCAAATGTTTCTACATTTAATTTTTTCTTTTTTTTTACTATTTTATTTTTCAGCACACTGTGACCAAAGCAATACAATTTTACCATAGTAACATTGAACTACTCTGGGCAAGTGATCAGGATTTTTAATTTTTAACACATTATGATTGCCAATACCAATATATTTCATTGATATTTGCAGTCGTTGCTGAATTAAACTGATTCAGTCTCTTGTTGTGATGAGCTGTGAGCTTATCATGATACAGATGGGCCATGATTGGCCCTGTCTGTATCATGTGACTGCCTTGACCAGTCACAGCTAACATAATTGTATACAATGGATGGCATGACAGGAAGCCATCCATTATATACCATTGACATGTGATCTGCTGTGATTGGTCACAGCGGTCAGATGACACTGGCTACAGGCCGGTGTAGCGATATGTCATCGGCTGTGTCCCGTAGACACAGCCGGTGACAGATCGCGCCACCGCGCGGCTGCGTGAGCAGCTCCTTTTGACAGAAGGTCATATGACGCCCAGTCACAACAGCAAGTGTTAAAAAATCTGTCTGTGTGTAAATGGGATGCAGCATAGTAAAGGGGGAACCATGACAAACCAGAGATAAATAAAAGGACAACAAAGGAAACCTGGACTTTTCAAACCAAGTTGGAGTTTTCCAAATCTGGAAACCACTTACCTTACTCTTCATCATAATTTTCACCTCTCCTGATTCAACAATGTAAAAACAGTCTGCCTTATCACCCTAGGGAGGCAACAGAAATACAAGTCAAATACAGGCCCAATAAAACACATCTGTTAACCCTTGTGAATATAAAGCAGCGAAAATGAAATGAAACTTACCTGTCCAATGATGCGATCTCCATCCTTATAAATTTTTTCACCTATTACATCAACTATTTTCATACGTTCAGAAAGCTATAATAGATTAAAAAAATAAAGTTTACAGTCCAGTCAATATCCTTGGTATAATCACAAGAAATCTATGATTTGGTAAACCATGAATAAAACATGAATTTGTTACATTGGAAATCCACTTATTAAAAGAATTATACAGAAAGAAAAAAAAAAAAAAAAACAACTTTGATTTGGATGGGTACAGGAGATCTGAATTAACTGCTGACTTTTTATCTGTCTTTAGCCGAGACATTTACTGACAGCAGATCGCACCTTTGATGCCTCCCACATGCCTATCTGCAAGCAGTGCAAGCTTTACTGATTGCAGAGGTATAGGACAGACCCAGCAGTGTGCAAGTTGGACTGCTGCAGAGAGACCACTGCTTCCTCAGATACCAGCAAGATGGCGGGAGGTAGGCATTTCTGCTATGACCAATTTAAAAGCCAAGACTTTGGCTACCCACTGTTTTTTTAGGAACACTGAAAGAATTTACCCGATTTAACAGAAAAGTTTGGTTTGGCTTTAAAGCCGAACTAGACAACCAAAAGTACGCTCCTCCACCCTCCACCGATGTGGCGGTTACATCCCTCACCAGCTAAACGCCCGTATGCAAAGAACTTGGAGCGCCACTCCAAGCACTACAAAGCCTCCCCCAGCAGTCCAAAGCACAAAATGGGCACCAGTACTCAAACAAGCTCATCCAGGGTAGCAGAAGAAAATCATAAAACAAACGGTGGAAATGCCGCAAACCAGACTCCAGCGACTACACAGATAATACGACAGACTATATGACATAAAAGATGAAGATATGACTTCAGCCTTAGCTCCTCCTGATTAGACTCCTCCAACATGTTTTGCCCCACCCAAGGGGCTTAATCAGAGTCTCATATGTCTCTGATTAAGCCCTATGGGTGGGGCAAAACATGTCGGAGGAGACTAGACAGGAGGAGCCAAGGCTGAAGCCACATTTTCATCTTTCTGTATATTGACTGGGCACTGGTGGGCAGCATTTCCACTGTCTGATTTGCCTCACTGGCTGCTGTCATCTTCTCCCAAGCTTCTTCCGGGTGCTAGGTTTGCAGCCTCTTGTTTGACTACTGTTGGTATGTGCGGGATGACATCATTCCACTGCCAGCCATTCTGGCACAACCTGAGTATGACTGGAGTACACACTGAGCTGCGCGGCAAAATGTGCATTCAATACAGAACTGTGAGAAGGCAGGTAAGTGTTTGTTGCATTTTTAATAGTCAAGTTTAGTTTCACTTCAAGTTCATCCTGCAAGTTGCAATTAAAAGTCTCACCTCTAATGACTTCAGAACAGGAACAGATTCTACAAAGGCTTCAAACATCTTTCTTTTTTTGGCATTATTTTTAAGAATTATTCTTCTGAAGGTAACCCGATCCTGAAAACACGAAAGACAGTCATTCATTTGGAAGAGTAATTCAAGGAAACTGCAGTAAGTAAAAAAAAAAAAATCTGTTGACAACCTAAGAAATCAGGCTTACACTGGGGAAGGGGGAGGGGTACACCTGGGAGAGTAGGAAAAAAAAAAAAAAAAAAAACCTCTGCCTTGACATATGTGAGAACTTCCACTTCTTACAGTCTTTTTTATAAACAAATTGCATTCCTACTTCAGCACAGTTGCCCATTTAGGGTGAATTTACATTTGGTATGATACATGTCACTTGTTAGGGTTTACATGCACTTCCTACTAACAGAACCATACTATTGGCAGTTCACACGTCTGACAGTAGATGGCATAAGTATTCCACACATATAAAATCTGAAATAATTGTCAAACAAGGAAGGATATTTGTTTTACACACACAGTACACTGGGGAGGACAGAGCTATGGGAATATCCCTGGTAATATCAAAATATTGCTGGACTTGTACAGCGTTGCTGTAGGCTGTGCCATAGATGACCCCGAGTTACAAAAGAAAAAGAAAAAAAAAAAGAATCCTGCAATGCAGCAGCAACAACAGTCACAATGATATAAACTTAGATTGTAAGCTCCCAGGATCAGGGCCCTCCTATCCCTCTTGTATTGAACTGTATTGTTGCTGTATTGTCTCCCGTTATATTGTAAAGTGCTGAGCAAACTGTTGGCGCTATATAAATCCTGTATAATAATAATATATATAAATCCTGTATAATAATAATAATAATAATAATAAATCCTGTATAATAATAATAATAATAATAAATCCTGTACAATAATAATAATACTAATAATAATAATAATAATAATAAATCCTGTACAATAATAATAATACTATTATATATAAATCCTGTACAATAATAATAATACTATTATATATAAATCCTGTACAATAATAATAATATTATTATATATAAATCCTGTATAATAATAATAATATATATAAATCCTGTATAATAATAATAATATATATAAATCCTGTATAATAATAATAATATATATAAATCCTGTATAATAATAATAATAATAATAATATTTATATATAAATCCTGTATAATAATAATAATAATATATATAAATCCTGTATAATAATAATAATAATATATATAAATCCTGTATAATAATAATAATAATATATATAAATTCTGTATAATATATAAATCCTGTATAATATATAAATCCTGTATAATATATAAATCCTGTATAATAATAATATATATAAATCCTGTATAATAATAATATATATAAATCCTGTATAATAATAATATATATAAATCCTGTATAATAATAATATATATAAATCCTGTATAATAATAATAATAATAATAAAATATATATAAATCCTGTATAATAATAATAATAATAATAAAATATATATAAATCCTGTATAATAATAATAATAATAATATATATATAAATCCTGTATAATAATAATAATAATATATATATATATAAATCCTGTATAATAATAATAATATATATATAAATCCTGTATAATAATAATAATATATATATAAATCCTGTATAATAATAATAATATATATAAATCCTGTACAATAATAATAATATATATAAATCCTGTATAATAATAATAATAATATATATATATATAAATCCTGTATAATAAATATATATAAATCCTGTATAATAATATAATATATAAATCCTGTATAATAATATAATATATAAATCCTGTATAATATATAAATCCTGTATAATAATAATAATAATAATAATAATAATATATATATAAATCCTGTATAATAATAATAATATATATAAATCCTGTATAATAATAATAATAATATATATAAATCCTGTATAATAATAATAGTAATAATAATAATATATATAAATCCTGTATAATAATATATAAATCCTGTATAATAATATAAATCCTGTATAATAATAATAATAATAATAATAAATATAAATCCTGTATAATAATAATAAATATAAATCCTGTATAATAATAATATATATAAATCCTGTATAATAATAATATATATAAATCCTGTATAATAATAATAATATATAAATCCTGTATAATAATAATAATATATAAATCCTGTATAATAATATATATAAATCCTGTATAATAATATATATAAATCCTGTATAATATATATAAATCCTGTATAATATATAAATCCTGTATAATAATAATAATATAAACGGAATGCCACTGTAAGTGGACAGAAGGAGAGACAGTCGTGGATGTATTGATAATGCAGTGAATAATTTTAACCAACAGTTCACTGGTGAAGAAAATAAATAAAATGAATATAATTGAGGCCTCTTGCAGGCTGCTGCCTAAAAATGCAGAATTTTTAGGCCCCTTTCACACAGGAGGACTTGATCGGGTCCACCTCCCCATTTTTTAGGCGGACCCGATCAGACCATCCATTGCCCTCTATGGGGCTGCGGATGTGAACGGACCTGTGTCCATTTACACCTGCCAGCATACGATCTAATCCACTAAAAACAGACAAATGGGGATCAGAAATCTGTGTTCCCGGTCAGTATTTTAATGTACCTACACCACACTGTATTGATTAGAATACGGGTAATTGCACAAAGTACTGATGTATGACCATCAGACATTCTTGGCAGAAAAAAAATAAGCAAATAATGCGCTGTATAGCACTTGTGCATATAAATGCGCAAGAAATGCTCTAGCTTTATTTTTTGTGTATAAAAGAATACAAATACTGACCATCAATGCAGGATACATTTTTTATTTTCCCTTACTCACTATATACAGGGAATGTTTATGTGTCTAAGCACCTGTGCATATTGAAAACAATGGTCTGCATTTACTTCAGAAAGAAAAAAAAAAAAAAGGGAGGGATACTACTACCAAGGAATGCATTACATATAAAAAAAGTTTAGGTTTTATAACCACTGGGTTCTGATCTGTGGAATGTGCCATTGCATTGCAGTAGGGCAGCCCATTCAGGCCTCTTATCAGTATTAAGCTTCAAAATTGTGCTTCTTTTATTTTGCTGCCCCAAAACGCACAGTATTTTGGCATTTGAGCATGCCCGCAAAACAAAAAACAAACAAAATAAAACTAAGGATGCACAATTTGCCTTGGATTCCTGCATCACACAAGTGTGAACAGTCTTCCATTAATAGGAATCACATACAACAAATGCCAGGATAACAAGCAGGTGGTGCTGTTTAATCACAAGTTACCAATGACTTCCACTTAAAGGGTAAGTTCACCTTTATAGAAAGTAATACGCAGATATATTTGCTGGAAAAGATCATTTTTTTCCTGCTACAGCAGACTGGAAAGCTTTGCACCCATGATCAGTGGACCTTTCTGCCCATACCTTCATACGCGGGCTGTCTGTTGAAAGCTGCAGGGCTCGTCAATGAATTACAAAAATGTTCAACTGCCAGGGCGCTGATCATTCAGAACTACAATAAAAAGGTAGTACAGCGCTACAATGATGGATGAAAGGCTAATAACATGAAAAACGCACACACTAGATAGGTGCGTTGTGTCTGAAAGAATAAAACTACAAAGATACCCATATAAACCTATTGAAACCAACTGGGATGTTGATAACAAATGTGAAAATAGGCATACCCCTTTTGATAATGTGCTCTTAGTACGAAACGCGTCAAGGAGGAGCCCCTGCAAGCCGTTGACGTCTTTGCCACCGGGTCACGGAGATCCGGTGGCCACCCCATGACACCAGCTGCATTTTAATTCCTTAGCGGTTCCTGGCGTATTTTCTAATACCTGGAAGAGGTCGAATCATTTTCGTATGGGCTTGTCCTGTTACCCTGTCATCTAAGGAAGGTCACCAACTCCCAGGCTGTTTTTTGGATCACCCATGTGAAGGGACCCATGATTGATTTACTACATTATATACAACGTGCTTTTCCATAGCGCATCTGGTGAGTATGCATTTTTTTTTTTTTACACAATATTGGCATATGCACCCATGAACTGTCTGCACACTGGGACCCTATTACTCTATGATTTCTAGCTCATGTCATCTCACAACTTGGATGCATTCCAGGCTCATGCGTTTTGCATCGTCATTTTCATACAGATTTGGACTACTTTCATTTCATATATGACTACTGTGTATCTAGGAATATAGTGTGTTGTTCATGATACGAACGCATTTATTTGATACGCTATTATCTTATACCTTGATGGGGTGCGTTTTGTATGGTCATACATTTGTTATCAACATCCCAGTTGGTTTCAATAGGTTTATATGGGTATCTTTGTAGTTTTAATCTTTCAGACAACGTACCTATCTAGTGTGTGCGTTTTTCATGTTATTAGCCTTTCATCCATCATTTAAGTGCTGCACTACCTTTTTATATTAAAAGGTATACCATATGCCTTCAAAAATTCTAAGTGTTTCAGCTGCTTTAGCATCTATTAGCGCTCGCTTTAATCCTTTGTTTTGTATAGTATTCAGAACTACAAGCCACTATCCACGGTGGCTGACAGTAGTTGTAATTCATTCATTCACAGGAAACTAATTCACAAGAACCCCGTCCCCTGTCAGAGGGAGAGGGGCAGGTGGAATAGAGGAAACTGGAGGAGAAGTACACCATTAGCCCGGGTTTACACTGATGCGGTGTGGCATTTGCAGCGTTTTCAGTGCGAATTCCGCATCACAATCGCACCCCGTTCATTTGAACCGATGTGGGTGTGTATGTTAACAACACCCTGACATTGGTCTGCAAAACACGGTGCGATGTGCAGAATCGGATTGCATAGGTGCAAAAATCAACACCCAACCCCACTTCCCATTGACTTCACTGAAAAAAATCCCCCCCCCCCCCCTTTGACTTCAATGTAAACAAATTGCTCCTTTTAAGTTTGATTTCAGATTTCACTTTCTGTCCAATTTTTGTGCGTTACTTTTAATAAAAGTTATTTTACGTTACTGGATTGTATTTCTTAAATTCATGATATCAAATAAAAAAAGTCAAATACAATTATACAGTTGTGACCAAAATTATTCAACCCCCACTGAAATTGAGTGTTTTGGCCAGTTTGACATTGCTTTTGATCATTCAGTCATCTTGCTTACATTTACATTAAAGAGGCACTTGTAGGTCAGACAAATATAACATAACAGTTATAATGAAATAACCACAAATGTCTTTTCTGTGCTCACAGCATTATCAGTTTTATTCAACCCCCAAGTGACATTCAATCTTAGTACTTAGTACAGCATCCTTTTACAGTTATAACAGCTTTTAAACGTGAAGCATAGCTTGACACAAGTGTCTTGCAGCGATCTACGGGTATCTTCGCCCATTCTTCATGGGCAAAGGCCTCCAGTTCAGTCACATTCTTAGGCTTGCGCACTGCAACTGCTTTCTTTAAGTCCCACCAGAGGTTCTCAATCGGATTTAAGTCTGGTGACTGCGATGGCCACTCCAAAATGTTCCAGCCTTTCCTCTGCAACCATGCTCTAGTGGACTTGGAGGTATGCTTGGGATCATTGTCCTGTTGAAAGGTCCAACGTCTCCCAAGCCTCAGGTGTGTGACGGACTGCATCACGTTTCCATCCAATATCTCCTGGTACTGAAGAGAATTCATGGTACCTTGCACACGCTGAAGCTTCCCTGTACCTGCAGAAGCAAAACAGCCCCAAAGCATGATTGACCCTCCACCATGCTTCACAGTAGGCAAGGTGTTCTTTTCATCATAGGCCTTGTTCTTCCTCCTCCAAACATAGCGTTGATCCATGGGCCCAAACAGTTCTAATTTTGTTTCATCAGTCCACAGAACACTATCCCACAACTTTTGTGGTTTGTCCACATGGCTTTTGGCATACTGCAGTCGACTCTTCTTATTCTTTGGAGACAGCAAGGGGGTACGCCTGGGAGTTCTGGCACGGAGGCCTTCATTACGCAGTGTGCGTCTTATTGTCTGGGCTGAAACTTCTGTACCCACATCTGACAAATCTTTTCTCAGTTCCTCAGCAGTCACACGGGGACTTCTCTCCACTCTACGCTTCAGGTAGCGCACAGCAGTCGAAGTCAGCATCTTCTTTCTGCCACGACCAGGTAGCGTTTCAACAGTGCCCTTTGCCTTGAATTTGCGAATGATGCTTCCTAAGGTGTCTCTTGGTATGTTTAACATCTTTGCAATCTTCTTATAGCCATTGCCCTTCCTGTGAAGAGAAATCACCTCTTCTCTTGTCTTCCTGGACCATTCTCTTGCCTTCACCATGTTTGTAACCACACCAGTAAATGTCTAGAAGGAGCTGAGTATCACAGTCATTTTAAAGCTGCCTAATTGGTGCTTATTATGCTTGATTGCTGCTCGGTGACATCCACAGGTGTTTTCAATACCTGATGGAAAGCACCTGTATGAACCTCTGTTCTTCAGAGTGGTAGTCTTTAAGGGGTTGAATAATTGTGGCAATGAAGAAACCACATAAGAACCATTTACTACTGTATTACATAAACAATTGATGTCATTTTAGTTGCATTTGGGTAGTTACAACGTCCTTGTAGGATTTGATTCTGAATACAATTCCAAATGTACACTATAGTCCCTAAACCCCTTTACAGCATTGGGGGTTGAATAATTTTGGTCACAACTGTATATATTAAAAAAAATAAATAAATAAAAATGTCGATTTCAGTTTCCAGTGCATCCTGGATTTTCTGTTTCAGCCCAGAATTTTCATTTCGGTGCACTACTAAAATAAATTCATTTGAGCCAAGCAGCCTACAAAACACGTATTGAAATGAATATGCTGGAGTTACATAGAAAGCCACCACAAGGAGACTGACAGAGGAGGCCCTTATTTCATGTTATGGAACAAGCTGAAGTCCAATGTAAACAGCGGACTGGTTCTAATCCGTAGTGGAATAGAAGGAAACACATCAGGAAGTGAACTATTGTTTATTTGCTAATCCCTTACATTCATCTTCTGTCCAGGACAGACCCAATAATTAAACAGGAAGTTGAACCATCACCAGCACCATCATGAAAGCCGCTCTGTATATAAAAGCATCACAGGCCACTCTCATTGGACATAACATTCACATAACCCATTCAATGCTGGAACAAGCAGGGAGCAGAAAACCAACCTTTGTAAAAGCTGTGGTTCTTTATCCATCTGGAAGTTTGTGACATTTCAGGATCTTGAATCCGGCGCACACAGCACCATTGCCCTGCCTCCAGCTTGCTGTTTGGGCTACTAGCCGGCATTACCCGTACTCTGCTATACACAAACATATCTTCCCTCCACCTAAGTAACTCTATCCTATCTTTCACAGCAAGCCTTATTTCAACTTTCAGCTACGCTTGTGGCAGCTTGGTGTAAAGATATTTCAGCAATTATCATCCCTATCCCACCCAGCCCCAGTGCCCTTTTAATAGGCTGTACACCCGGGGGGGGTGGAAAGGTTTTATTTATTATTAGGTACTTGTATAGCGCCGTCAATTTACGCAGCGCTTTACATATATATTGTACATTCACATCAGTCCCTAACCCTCAAGGGGCGTACAATCTAAGGTCCCTAACCCTCAAGGGGTGTACAATCTAAGGTCCCTAACCCTCAAGGGGCGTACAATCTAAGGTCCCTAACCCTCAAGGGGCGTACAATCTAAGGTCCCTAACCCTCAAGGGGTGTACAATCTAAGGTCCCTAACCCTCAAGGGGCGTACAATCTAAGGTCCCTAACCCTCAAGGGGCGTACAATCTAAGGTCCCTAACCCTCAAGGGGCGTACAATCTAAGGTCCCTAACCCTCAAGGGGCGTACAATCTAAGGTCCCTAACCCTCAAGGGGCGTACAATCTAAGGTCCCTAACCCTCAAGGGGTGTACAATCTAAGGTCCCTAACCCTCAAGGGGGGTACAATCTAAGGTCCCTAACCCTCAAGGGGCGTACAATCTAAGGTCCCTAACCCTCAAGGGGCGTACAATCTAAGGTCCCTAACTCTCAAGGGGCGTACAATCTAAGGTCCCTAACCCTCAAGGGGTGTACAATCTAAGGTCCCTAACCCTCAAGGGGCGTACAATCTAAGGTCCTTAACCCTCAAGGGGTGTACAATCTAAGGTCCCTAACCCTCAAGGGGCGTACAATCTAAGGTCCCTAACCCTCAAGGGGCGTACAATCTAAGGTCCCTAACCCTCAAGGGGTGTACAATCTAAGGTCCCTAACCCTCAAGGGGAGTACAATCTAAGGTCCCTAACCCTCAAGGGGCGTACAATCTAAGGTCCCTAACCCTCAAGGGGCTTACAATCTACGGTCCCTCACATTCACACATACACATACTAGGGCCAATTTACCTACCAGCATGTCTTTGAAGTGTGGGAGGAAACCGAAGCACCCGGAGGAAACCCACGAAGGCACAGGGAGAACATGCAAACTCCAGGCAGGTGGTGCCATGGTTGGAATTCGAACCAAT
This sequence comes from Staurois parvus, assembly GCF_062004578.1. Classification (NCBI taxonomy): domain Eukaryota; kingdom Metazoa; phylum Chordata; class Amphibia; order Anura; family Ranidae; genus Staurois; species Staurois parvus. Next base: position 192,496 of record NW_028318131.1, on the reverse strand, counting down.
GACCCTAGTACTGCCAGGTGGAAGTGATAATCATTTAGCCACTGTGCTGCCCAAAAGATCAGGGATCACGTAACCACTGATTGGCTTTCACAGTGGTCACATGATTGGAAGCCAGTCACGTTGGTGCTGATATTTGAGAGCACAGTCTCTGTGCTGGGAGAGTGCAATAAAACGCTCTTAGCACAGAAACTTCAATTGCCCATTGGCTCATACACAGCCGTACCTCGGTTTACGAACACCTCGGTTCATGTAATTTTTGGTTTACGAATGAAAATCCATTGAAAATAATGCCTCGGTTTATGAAATTTTTTCGCAATACGAAGTTTCCCCAGGATGCATTGCGCCTGGGAGGTTCATAGCGCCGGCCCTGTGCCTTAAAAGTGCACTTTATAAACAGATTTGAACAAAAACTTTTTTCCTACTTTTTCTGACCTCGATTTAATTGGTTTTCAATGCATTTACGATTTTTTTTTTATTCATGTCCCTGTACAGTATTTATGCCTTTAAAGTGCACTTTATAAAGAGTTTTGAACAGATAAGACTTTTTATTTTTTTCTGACCTTCGGAACGGATTAATTGGTTCTCAATGCATTTACAAATTAATTTTTAATCATGTCCCTGTACAGTATTTATGCCTTTAAAATGTACTTTAAAGAGTTCTGAACAGATAGATTTTTTTTCACTTTTTTCTGACCTTCGGAACAGATTAATTGGTTTCCACTGCATTCCTATGGCAAACCACGTTAAAGTTTACGTCCCGGAGAACATATTAAATTTGTAAACCGAGGTACGCCTGTATATGGCATGTGGGCATTAGCCTCCCTAGCGGTCTGATTTTGTCAGTATTTCTGTGCTCAAAGCGGTACATTTTTTTGCATGGAAATATGTCGTTTTTTATTGTAGGCCTGTAATTTTTAGGAATAACTCACTGAAATCTGTCCGAACAAGAGTCTAGTAAACATCCCGGGTATGATAAAATTTGAAACACGAAAATCATAAATTATAATTTAATCATAAAAAATAATATAATAATAAATTTAATTCAATAATATAATCAAATCAAAAACACTGAAATGTGAAATAGAGCGCCAAGTTGACACATCACTGAGCAAAGTCACAGAATCGTTTTCAGTGTCTGATGAGGAATTTCCCCCACGAATCATTATCACTCAATTCTGCAAGTGGTTCTGATTTACTATCGCTGTTCTATAGCCGGTCTAAAACCGCGTCTGACCTAAAGGGACGCTTTTTGGACGCCATGGACGTTTCTCACTTTCCAGGCAGAAAGAACAGTAAAAATGCAGGCAGGGCGCCGGACAAAGCACTCGGGACAAAATGTATGTGAAATGGTTTGATACAGGAATGTTATACTATGTGATTTTAGTGTATTTAGTGAATGTCACTTTTTAACACTTTTTAATTTCCCGCCAGTTCCGTCCCCTGTATGTTCCGACGTCGCAGGGAACGGAACCCGGAAGACAGATACCGGCATCAGCCAGAGGACATTACAGGGGACACTGCAGGGGGGACATCGCGGGAGCGCAGGACAAGGTAAGTGCAGAAGAGATCCCGGAGCAACGCTGCAGTGTATTCCCGAGTGTAGCTCGGGGGGGTTACCGCTTGTGGTGCTGAAACTTTACCCCGAGCTACACTCGGGAATACCGCCAGGGGGGTTAAAGTCCACCCTTTTGCTGTTGCACAGGGGCAGTAACAGGTTAAACAGACCCGTTCAATAGCCTACAAACCCCAAATGAAGGTGTCAGCCGCAACGGATGAGGTAGTATACGCATGCTACTCTTCAACACTACTGGAAGTGTCGGATGCCTGTTACCCCCATGATGGGGTTCCATGACAGAGGATACATCGCTAGAATGGGTGACAGCAGGAGGCATGGACTCCCAGGAGAAGCCAGTATACTACTACTTCTATTGCAGGGAAACTATCTGAATGTTGTCAGGTGACTGAAAGGGTCCCTTTAAGTGAAAATGTCAAGGCTTGGGGGGGGGGGGGGGGGGGGGGGAGTAAAAAGGCGAAGTTCATTCTTTAAAAAAATAAAATGCCTATGCAAGTAAGGGGCATCTGTTGATAAATTCAAACCAAAAATAAATTATTCCCTTGTAATAGGTGTAGGCCATTATATTTTATGATGCCTGACTGAAAAGCTCCCCGAGATGGCACAATCCCATCCTGCCTTGTTGCTAGGACATTGCTAAGAGGCTCCCAAGCTGTTACTATTCACCATCACAGGAGCAAGTCCTCCTATTCAAACATTTTCACATGCCCCCTGATGTAGTAAAGATGGCAGAAGGGCAATGCTGAATTAGCTGGATATGTAGGTATTAGGAGGATAACCCAGCAAAAAAAGGAAAAGGGATTAAAAAAAACAAAAAGCAAAAAAACAAAAAAAAAAAAAAAAAAAACACAAACAAAAACCCCACCAAAAAAAAAAAAACAAACAAACCCCCCCCCCCGCCCCAAAAAAAACAAAGAAACCTACCAAAAAAAAAAAAAAAAAAAAAAGCAAAACAACAAAAAACACACACAAAAAAAAACTAAACAAAAAAAAAAAAGGAACACTAAAAAAAAAAACAAACAAATACAGGGTTGGGGGTGGGGCAGGTGTGAAACAAATTAAGGGTGTTTTTATATTTCTGCCTCGAATTTACCTCTAAGCTGGTGTGGTTGTACTGAATATAACAGCCTTCTGTGTTGTAAATGCATTATAAACAATTAGAGACCATTTTAATCCACTCACCAACCCCCAAAGTGCTCCTTCTGTCGTGGCCACGATGGTCGCAGCCCTTGGAGTGTTGTACATCAAGGCGAGCTCTCCAAAACTGCCGTGGTTATCATACGTGCCCACGCAGCGAGACTGTCCGTCTTTGGCTACGAAAATGTCATAGAGCCCTCTGAAAGAAAATTAACAGGCGGCTGTTTACTGGTGACATTTTAAAATATATACGTGCCCCCGAATGCTAACACACAGCACAACATGTTCATTCATTATCAGCACAGAGCCAAGCAAGCAGTAAAAGATCAAATGACAATCAGGAGACTTTAAAAATGCACAACCCCTCTTAAACCTCATCACACTACTGGAGACCACCAATACAGACTTGTTCAGGCTGATAGACCAGCAATACCACAGATATTCTGTACACAAGATAGATTATTCTCATATCAATGTTTCTGTGTCTACAAGGAAAGTAAATCTTGCTTTAGCCTGTTATACATGGGCGTTCAGCATGCACACGGAGTGCCCACCTTTCAACACATCGTAACCACTTTACCCTCAGAGTACATTACTGAAAACACTTTGCTAAAACATATGAATACATGAATACTTACTGAAGCGTCTGCATTGCTGCCCACAGGGATCGTACCTGCAGAGCAATGGGTTCAAAAGTGCAGCTAGAGCCAAAATATTCGATTTTGTTTTGATAGGGACAGAGCCTCAGTCTGGGCTTGTTCGCACCAGGTGCGAGTGCGCATGCGAAATCGAGCATTTACCCATCCATACCAAGCCCTTTGGTTCTGGTATGGATTTTGAGGGGAACTCCAACGCCAAAATTAAGGGGGGAAGGTGTTTGGAGGGGACGAGCAAGCACCCAGCCCTTCCCAAAATATATCAGGTCACATGCCCTCAACATCCGAGTGACCCCGCCCCATGTAACGCCATTGATGTCACATGGGGTGGGGTCACAAGTGTGATGTCACCTATTTAAGAACTGTCTAACCACCGGAGCAGGCAGAGACAGCGAGAGCCATCGTAGAAGGCAGAGCCTTTTTTTTTGTTTTTTTCAGGTCGGCGGCGGGAATCGCGATTGACGTTGGATCTAATGCAGGGGGCATTCTTTTAATAAAGCAGTTGTCAACAACCGTATCCCATCTTTCACACTACACTCTGTTTTTTTTTGTAAATGAGTATCGGGACCATGTACCCCATACTCACATTGGGGGGGGGCGGGGCGGGATCTGGTGGCCCCCTTCCAGATTCTGATAAGCCACCTGCCCGCCTTGTGGGGACAAGGTGATTTGGGGGGGTTGGAGCCCCTCCTGCCCCAAAGCACCCATGTTGAGGGCATATGGCCTGGTATGGTTCAGGAGGGGGCCCTTGCTCATCCCCTTTCCTGACCTGCATGCTTGGATAAGGGTCTGGTATGGATTTTGGGGGGGGGGGGGGGGGCTCCCAAGCCCTTCTGGCATGGGAGTTCCCCTCAAAATCCATGCCAGAAGGGCTTGGTATGAATGGGAGCGGGAACCCCACGCCGGTTTTTAAATGTGATTATCGTCTCATTTTTTTCTTCTTCACTATAGCTCAGATTCAGCTGTCACTTTCCCCCCAGCTAAAAGAGGGTTTCCTTTTAGTTTATTTCCCCAGTTAAAAGAAACAATGTTTCCTTGTAGTTTCTTAAAAGAAACAAAGCTTCCTTTAACTCCAGGGAAAGTGACAGCTAATTCTTTGAGCTATAGTGAAGAAACAAAAAGTAAACTGAAAATTACAAAAAAGGCGTTTGTAAACCAAGGTATATATACATACACACACTTTTTTTTTTTAAAGCAGAGGCCCAAAGAATAAATTTGGTGAGTGCTGCAATTTTTATGTTGCATGGCATTTGTGCAGCGTTTTTCCCAGCAAATTATTTGGAAAATATACACCTTTCATGAATTTTAGTGCACATAAACACAATACCCAATACCACACTTTTGGTAAAAAAAAGTATTATGCCAAGTAAATAGATACCAAACATGTCACACTTCAAAATTTTGCACGCCTGTGGAACGGCGACAAACTATGGTACAATAGGTTGTCCATAGGCAACGCTTTAAAAGCTTTTACAGATTACCACTTTAGATTTACACAGGAAGCCTGGTGTTAGAATTATTGCTCTCGATTTTATGTTCACAGAGATACCCCACATTTGTGGTGTGATCATTGTTTACGTATGTGTGCAAGACAGAAGCGTGCATTCACTTTTGTGCAAGCACAGGGGGATGGGGGCTCTTTAAAAAACTTATTTTCACACTTTTTTTAAAATCAACTTTTTTCTTTACTGCAGGCATCATCCTGGTATAACCACTACAACCTCCACGACATACCGCTACGTCACTGGGGCAATCGTGTCGGCACCTTTTTCGTATGTTTCACTTGCATAGGACAGCTAATTGAAATTAATCGGTTGTCCTAAAATATGACACGCGGGAATGTGCAAAAAAGTACATGTGCTCAGACACACCTTGTGGTGTGAATGAGCCCTTAACGTTTCTATTGTAGTCTGTGTTTCTATTTGGATTTCCCCTACTTCCAGTTAGGAAGAGAATGATGGAAAGACTCTCCAAGGGAGAGACACAAATGTTTTAAGTGGAATGAGGAAGGGTCAGAACATTTTATGTATTGCCGTCCTTGCCTTCCTGACTCATTTATGACCACTTCCCTAATTTCCTGTCTTGTTGTCACAGATGGAGTTAGATTTTTAAGCGTAATCCCAAGAGTGGCCCCGCCACATCCAGAGAAGCACTGACCGATTAGCCAATATAGAAAGCCTAAGATGAACTCCAGGCATATCAAATAGACACAAATTAATACAAGTAATAAACTCTTTTTCTATTAAAGCAGTGTAAGCACCAGAATCTGACCTAGCATCAGCCTCTTGTGTGCCTATACAGCAGGGCTGGAGCGTAAGTAGAAGAAGCAGTACAAGGAGACAATACTTCATGTGCTAAGAAGCACGCTGATAGGAGGAGAGCACAGAGGAACAGTGCTGCTTCTCCTTTCACTGTCCAGACAAGCTGAGGGGCAGCACCAAGAAAACCTGGTTCAGAGGAAGTAGGCTGAAAATTGCTAGCTTCAAACTAAGGACTTATAATGGCAGAAAAAAAGTACTGCAGAGGAAAGCTCTTGATTGCCAAATATTGCAGCAAAAGCCAATTTATTTTAAATCTTAATTAGCTATTTACTTTAATCTTGTTATTTTTAGCAGTTTTAACCGCTTACAGACCAATGACGTACTCACACATCACTGGACTTCCACAAGTTATACTGGGATGATGCTTACAGCTGCAGGCACCAGGCCAGTATTATATTTCTTCAGCCGATAGTCCGATTTCTTGTAAAAGCAATCCTAGCGGCTAATTAGCCACTTGACTGCTTTTACAAGCAGCAGGAGGGGACATACTCACCTTCTGCGTCTCTCTCGGGCTCCCCTGTCCCACTAGATCTGTAAACTGTGATTGCAGCACACGTGTGAGGTATCGCCATGAACGTCAGATCATGAGCAGTAATTCGAATTCCTCCTGTGCAAATCTAAAGTGGCAACCTGTAAAGGCTTTTAAAGTGTCAGCTATGGATAATAAACTTTACGTAGATTGTTGCCATTGCACAGACGTGCGCAATTTTGAAGCGTAACATGTTTGGCATCAATTTATTAGGAGTAAGATACATTTTACCTAACAATTGTGTATTATGTATTAAAAAATCGAGAGTATTTTTTCTAAATAAATAGCATTTGAAAAACCGCTGCACAAATACTGCGCTACAAAAAATAGCAACACATTTTATTCTCTAGGGCCTCTGCTTAAAAAAAAAAATACTTGGGGGGGGGGGGTCCAAGTAGTTTTCTAGCAAAAAAAATACTGATTTTACCATGTAAACAAAAACTGTCTGAAAAGGTTTGGTCTTCAATGGTTAAACATTGTATTCCCACTGGCATGCCAGGCATTCAGAGGCCTCAAGTAAAACTGCTAGCCAGCATCTGGGACCCAGTTACCACCGTCCCCCAGTATTATTACAGCAGAGGTCTGAAGGGCTTGCAATGGAGGGATGCACAACGATCAATATACCTTCAGAAGGTCGTTCTACTCTAAGCGATAAAAGAACGGACACGAACATACACAGCAAGTACAAGCAGATAAAGTCGTCTAAAGTTTACATGAAATACTCACATTTGAATAAATATGCGAACAGTACACATACAGGCATGAAATATGCCAAAATACTTATTTCCAAAAGGGAAACAAGGCGTGGCCTTTGTTAAATTTCTGGAAGTTGCTCTATTATCCCTGGTGCCTAACATATGACCCGCCACCCCTCTGCAAGTGACCCACAGGCTGATAGGCACCAATTGGGCATCAAGGTGCTGGAACAAGCACTGCATTCCAGCCCTTGGCATTGAAAGAGGACTACTGTGAGCAGTTATTTCCTCCCACAATACAAGCAACATCCGGACCCAGAGAAAAGAAGTGCGCAGGAGCCAATGATCAGGTAAGTCACATTTGTCAAAGACAAGTAAACTCACTGCCGTGACCACCAAGGCGGTGCGATGTGCATGGGAGCAGCACTTTTCCTGGCTTTGTCCCACCTCACTGCACATATAGCACCATTGGCTCCAGCTGCTGTCAATCAAGTTCTGAGATGAGGAAGCGGGGCCGAGCAGCCCTGTGTGTAAACCGACACAGACAAGGCGGCTCAGGAGCGAGCCTGCATGAGTGCACCTATAGGAAGCAGCTTCCTATGTGGGCACCCACCCAAAAGGAGGGGTGAGGAACGCCAAAAGGAGGATTGGGCTGCTCTGTGCAAAAACCATTACGCAGAGCAAGGAAATATGACATGTTTATTATTTTCATGGGAAACAAAAAACTTGTAATGTTACATTAAGATCTATAAAGGAGGAAAATAAAGAGGGAGGAGCCACGTCACGCCGCCAGAGCAAAATGGAGCTCTGGCGGCCATCTTTAAAAATCAGATGGTTAGTCCTGATAGATTGCCGTCTGCTGCTTTTACAATTTTATCCTTTGATGCATCTGATCGCAATAAAATTGTTCACAATTACTACACTATAGGTGTATCCTTCTTCCTACCCCCTGGGGGAGCTCTCTAAACTTTCAGACTCCCAGCTCCAGGACGGATCTACATACCTGTAGTGGATATCTGCATACCCAGGGAGCAATATCAGGTTCTTTAAAGGAGAAACCCTAGAAGACGAGGATTACCTGTAAACCCTAAAGGTTCCTGTCTGACGACCCACCACCCCTTAGAGCAGTGGTTCTCAACCTTCCTAATGCCGTGACCCTTTAATACAGTTCCTCATGTTGTGGTGACCCCCAGCCATAAAATTATTTACCCAGAAATTATAATTCATGAAGTGTCGTTTTACCTCCAATACTGCTGCTCTCTACACAGCAGCTGCTCTCTACACAGCAGCTGCTCTCTACACAGCAGCTGCTCTCTACACAGCAGCTGCTCTCTACACAGCAGCTGCTCTCTACACAGCAGCTGCTCTCTACACAGCAGCTGCTCTCTACACAGCAGCTGCTCTCTACACAGCAGCTGCTCTCTACACAGCAGCTGCTCTCTACACATCAGAAATATGTGTTTTCTGATGGTCTTAGGGGACCCCTGTGAAAGGGTCGCGACCCACAGGTTGAGAACCACTGCCTTAGAGGGAAGACCTAGTTCCTGACCCCTTCCTATCTGATGACATCTGGATTATTAACATAAGGCGCATTTTATATGCGCGTATGGTGAGTGTGCATTACTTTCAGTACTACTGCACTAATACCGGGTGCAGAGTTACCAGAGCACAAGAGTCACCTTTATCTTATTTTATATATGAACTTTTTTATCATTTTACCTGTATTGGATATCCAGTATTGATATTTTCTGTAATTGTTTTAGCGCTGCACCGTTTTATATATTAAAAAAAATATATGTTTGGATCTGAAAGTAGCATTTATGTCCATGAACTCTAACCAGAAAAAAACGAGATAGGATATGGGAGTATTTAGCAGCACTCATCACAGGAAAATTAGAAAAAAAAAAAAGAAAAAGGAAACCAGCTATTCCAAATATTTGCTCATTATGTATTAACAGACACAGTACATGAAACTGAAGAAATATCTAAGCTTCAATAAAAGGGGGTGGCTGAGAGCTTCCTGCACATCCCCGCAGTAAAGAGGTGGGTTTCCACAGAGCAGATGATCATTAATCTCCAGCTCCACAATGCCTTAAATTACTAGTTTTCCTACTCGATTCACCACAATACAATATAATCAGGCACAATCTGCACGAAGGTTTGCTGCAGTGACTGAACCTCCAACAAGCAGCTCAGTGCAACAAACGTCAATGCTACTTCCGCATTGAGGAACTCTGGATGAAAACATGCAGATCTTTGCAGAGATCCAAGCTCAGCTTTCTGCTGGCCAAGTATAGATAAATTCAAGCCAGAATAAACTGTTCTCTTTAGGGGCACATAGGTCACAGGGTCCCCCAAACACTGGACCCTCATATTTCATTAAAAATAATTTTCACAATTGATAAAGATGTATGTAATAGGACATTTTCCTGGTATCCATCAACTTGACTAAATATGGGGGATCAATGGGAACCAGAACATATTTGATGATGCTACGTAGACCATGTGTCAGGAATGGACTTGCCAGTAATGGTGGGACTCACCTGCCTTGTGGGCTGCAGTACCAGGGCTGGCCAGCGGGTGCTCCCAGCAATCAGAGACTCAACCCTGCAGCCAGCCAAACACCTGAAGTTGATCATGCAGGTGTATTTAAGGGATGGCCAGACCTGCAGTCTCTGCCTTGGTGTGTGTTTTTCCTGGGCCCCTGTATCTTGTTACCTGCATTCCTGTTCCTGTCTGACTGATTTGTTGCTGACCCTGCCTGATCCGGACCTCTGCTGACTTCTCCCGTTTTATCCCTGGCTTGTGACCCCGACCATTCTCTGCCTGACCCCCTGTACCTACCTGCCCGATTGTTATTGACCCGGCCTGCCTGACGACGCTTGCATTGTATGTACTGTTATCTGTGGGTGGTTTGGTTCTTTGCACTGTGTTATGTTTTAGTATTGCACTGCGTTTATGTTTGTATTGTTAGTCTTTAATAAATTATATTGTTTATAACTTATCTGAAGCCTGCGTTTCCCTGCGTCAGTTCACATACCTCTGGTCATACCCTGGAGCCCTGACACCATGGGTGCTGTAGTTGAAAACAGCGACTTGACATGGCCATCTACCAAATCTGCTGTCTAGCAAAGCAACTGTACTTTTCATTTTTTTTTTTTTTTTTTTTTTTAAACTTAGTTGCTTAACAGACTTGTTTGAAAATGCAAATCTAAAGGGATGCTAGATATGTTCTTTCATATAATGCTTGGAAACAAAAGACTGATGGCAGAGAAAGCCAGCAGCTGTGCCAATGACTTTATGGATCAGGAAGATAGGGGACTGACCATGATGATTGAAGTCACTCCGACAGGAAATAAAGGCGAGCTCAAAAGAGCTACAGCAGCTTAACCACCTCCCATGCGACCATTGTATATAAATGGCTGGGCGGTGGCAGTGCAGGGTTGGGTTGCCATTTATAAACAGCCTCCCCACACCCTGCTTGTGCGGGCTCCCTGGGAGCACGCAGCACCGCGGTCCGGTGCCCGCTGTGTCCTCCGGACACAGTGGAACACCAATCATCAGACGGGACCTCTGCGAGGTCCCGATCATGTGATCACTGATTGGCCAATCAGTGATCACATGCAGAGTAGTAAGCAAGATGTCACTTCTGACATTGCTTACTATGTGTGAAAGGTCACATGGTACAAGGCTATTCACAACAGCCTTGTACCATGTGACAAGCTGTGACCAATCACAGCTCACACAGTAGTTCTCAATGGCTGCAAGAATGCAGCTAGAGAGAAGGAGAAATGATTGCTTTTACATCCTTTATGAGTGTAAAAGCAATCAGTGTAAAAAAGAAAAAAAAAATACCATAGAAAGAAAGCTCAATTTGTGAGGGGGAAAAAAAAGGGTATAAATTTCATTTGGGTGCACTGTTGCATGACCGCGCAATTGTCAGCTAAAATAACAGCACCGTAATGCAAAAAATGGCCTGGTCAGGAAGGGGGGGGGGGGAATCCTCATAAGGGCAAATGGTTGAAGTGGATTTTATTTATACCCAAATGGCATAAGAACTGAAGTTCACATACTACCATTACAGAACTTGAACAAGTGGGCAGGACAGTGGCTAAATGGATAGCACTTCCGCCTGACAGCACTAGGGTTGTTGGTTCGAATCCCAACCACAGCACCACCTGCCTGGTTTGCATGTTCTCCCTGTGCCTGCGTGGGTTTCCTCCGGGTACTCCGATTTCCTCCCACACGTTAAAGACATGCTGGTAGGTGAATTGGCTCCTGTCTAAATTGTCCCTAGTATGTGTATGTATGAATGTGAGTTAGGGACCGTAGATTGTATGCCCCTTGAGGGTTAGGGACCTTAGATCGTACGCCCCTTGAGGGTTAGGGACCTTAGATCGTACGCCCCTTGAGGGTTAGGGACCTTAGATCGTACGCCCCTTGAGGGTTAGGGACCTTAGATCGTACGCCCCTTGAGGGTTAGGGACCTTAGATCGTACGCCCCTTGAGGGTTAGGGACCTTAGATCGTACGCCCCTTGAGGGTTAGGGACCTTAGATTGTACGCCCCTTGAGGGTTAGGGACCTTAGATTGTACGCCCCTTGAGGGTTAGGGACCTTAGATTGTACGCCCCTTGAGGGTTAGGGACCTTAGATTGTACGCCCCTTGAGGGTTAGGGACTGATGTGAATGTACGATATATATATAAAGTGCTGTGTAAATTGATGGTGCTATATAAGTACCTGAAATAAACAAACGAGTATCAATGAAACGTGACCACTCTAATAAATAACCATCCTTCTGGCTGAATCACAATCAGCAATGGATTTCCAGGCTTCATGCATGTTTGGGATCTTTAAGTCTGTGATCCCATGCAGACGAGTGACAGTTTGGCAAACATTTGCTCCATGTGAACAACTACACATATAAGAAACGCTCAAAAGGGGCTTCTTGTTTTTTTTGCAGTGCCACGTCTGACCAGAAGCAGGGAAATTTACATATCAAGATATGATCTAAGTGAATCAGTTCAAGAGGAGGAAAAAAAAAAAACGTAACTGTCCTATTTTGCACTGCTTCTATTTTGCACCTTACCTGAAATAAAAAAATCTCACTTTTATCACATTCAAATTAACTGTTTATAAGCAATAAATGGTTAATTTGAATGTGGTAAAAGTGAGATTTTTTTTTTTTTTTTTTAACTAAAAACATAAGTCGCACACATTCTAAAGAAAGTCACAGCAGCAAGAATACCGCAAATTATATTTACCGTTCAATAACGTAGAAGTTATCGCCATCATCTCCCTGGTCAATGACGTGTTCCTGAGGTTGTACTCTCCGTTCAAACATGGCATCAAGAACCTGAGAGAGCTGTTCCTAAAAGGAAAAGAGCAGAAACATTGTTCATAAAAGATGCCAGGTGCCTTCATACAAATCCTATTCCTCAAAGCTGAAATCCAGGATAATTTGGTTTTTGTAATTTACAAGATTCATGTTCCAAGAAAGAAAAAGAAAAAAAACATAAAATAAATCACATGATCAGCCACACTGCAAAAAACCTAAAGTGTTATTGAATTTAAAACCAAAAACGTAATATATGGCAGCTTACCAAATCATTAGATGTGGTGGCAGCATTAGTTTTCCCCCTCCCCCCCAACTGTCTTCACCTGGTGATCTGGCCAATTATACAGTATTTATAAAGCGCCAATAGTTCGCTCAGCGCTGTACATTACAAAGGGGGACAGAACATGTGACAGAACAATACCAATACAATGCAAAACATGAGGGGATCGAGGGCCCTGCTCTTTCGCACTAATAACACACCTCCTGTATAAGAGCGCCCCCCACTGTGAATGAAGGAGCAACAGAGACACCTTTGCACAGCAGCACAGTCAGTGTGGAGCGAGGGGAGTATTAGATGTACTCACGGATTTAGATACACTAACAGATACCAAACCCCAGTTACTATGTTATAGGCAGTTACTGCCATTTTTTTTCTTTGGGATAAAAGGTTTTACATCAAATAAAAATGCTGATCACTGTTAAATGGTTTGTCTCATCCCTCTATCTGCAGGACAACTTGTCACATGAAAAACTGACTTACTGGCAGGATCACCAGGTGAAAATAAAAAAAAAAAAAAAAAACCCATGCAGCCATCACATTTAAGAATTGGTAAACCACAATATAATAAAAGTTTGCTTTTGGGTTCAATGCCGCTTTCAGCATACTTCAGCCTTTGTGCTAAATTATTCTTGCAGTTAACGTTTCCCACCTGTTTATTCCAACACCTTTGAGCAACATACTTTAGTGTCAATTTATTCCATATTGCTGAAACATCTTCATAAATTATAGAAAAAGATTTTGCCGACAAAAAAGCAATCAAGCAAGTTTTAACAGAGAAGTATGGAAACTGCAGTAACCCAAAGCAGCTAAATTCCAGTTCACTAAAATCCAACTGGGAAAAGGTGAATTCCAGTTACCCCGGGTTAATGCATGTGAAGACTCATGTACACGGCATACAATTTGCTGCATTCAGATCCATATTTTATTCAGATCTGAACAGTATAGTGTCCTGATACCAATTTATATTAACCCCTTCACGCCGATGCTGACCGGCCCTTTAAGGGTTTCAGAAGCCGGGAGGCAGGGTGGGGTTTAGGGTCATGTGACCGCCGTGACACGCGGTGTCTGACATGAATGGGAAAGGTCCCAATCGAAAGAGGAGATTGGGACCTTTCTGTGAGTACCGGACATGTGGAAGCTTGCAGGGCGCGCGCTCTCAGCACGTGTTCTTTTTTTATAGTACGCAAATGTGCGGCCAATCGGCGTTTAGGCCCAGACGCCGGGAGGCCGCACGTTTGCATTCGGCCTGCATGAAGAGGTTAATTAAGGCAGTCAGTTTACTGTTCGCAGAACAAGGATATGATCTACAAACCGTCTACAGACAGTGCAAGCTGTTACTCTTGTACTAAGGCCTCAATGACAAACATGAATGTGTTATGTTGGCCATACATGGGTCGAAATTCAACCAATTTTTCATCCGAAAATCAGACCTAAAAATAAAATCGGCTGATTTTCGCTCTGTTAGTGGGTCAATGACACCAGCCAATTTCCGTGGTTCCTCCCCTTTTCGGTGATCGGGCATGCTGGAAACTTCGTGAAAAACGACTGATTTTCGACTCAATGATGGTCAAATCATACAATCGTTTTTACAAAAAGAATATGCCCATGAGCCGTGACCTGGAAGGAACAGAAGTTTCGCCTGTTATATGGGGTGAATTTTATGACTTGGACAGCCGATTTTCGAAATCACTGATGGCACCATCCAGGGGCGGACTGACAACTCAAGGGGCCCCCGGGCACCAGGGCACCATGGGGCCCCCGGGCTCCATGGGGCCCCCGGGCACCAGGGCACCATGGGGCCCCCGGGCACCAGGGCACCATGGGGCCCCCGGGCACCATGGGGCCCCCGGGCACCAGGGCACCATGGGGCCCCCGGGCACCAGGGGATCATGGGGCCCCCGGGCACCAGGGGATCATGGGGCCCCCGTGTCCTTGCCCAAACACAAAAAAGCCTATGAAAAAGGAACCAGGGGCATCTCATGGGGCCCCCTACTGACCCGGGCCCTCAAGCAGTGCCCAAGCTTCCAAATGGTCAGTCCGCCCCTGGCGGTAATCAGATTACCGAGCGAATGACGTTTTCGATTTTCAGACGAAAAATCGTTCGGAGTTCGACCCATGTATGGCCAGCATAAGTACCCATCCCTTCCCATATCTGGATGTAAACATTACTGCCAAGGCCAAAAATCAAATTCTAGTCCAGAAAGTGACACCATAGCATGTCCTGTAACTCTCACTCTTCACATTCATCTAAAAATCCTCCATCTACAGCAAAAACAGCTTTGCAGGCCTTTGGCATACTAGTTCTCCACTTCTGAAGCTACAGAATGAAAATTTCAACCCACATCCTCGATTCCCATTAGTGAGAATGGCTCATGGGACATTTTTTTACTGGCTTTACAGGGAAACTCTCCCCACAGGAGCCAGGATAAGAGTGAGATTCAGCGATCCTGCTGCAAACAATCAATGACAATATCACCAAGAGGACTTTGCATGCTGGGAAGTATACATTAGGAAATCCATCGTCTGCCAACTCCTGAATTATGCCAAATCCTGTACCACCCTGAAAAGGAGACCCCCCCCCCCTCTTCTCCCTGTGGTCACGTAGGGTACAAAATATCAGGCAAACGGAGGACTTCATCTTCATTCTCTACTGCCAAACCAGACAACACATACTGAACAAGAATTTACTGAATCAATATTTTCTCGGAAGGCGGTGAAGCCCTCTTTCCTGGAGATTTTTTATCCACTGCTCTGCATCCCCCTCCTGAAGAACACCCAACCCCTCCCTTCCCCATCTTCCTCTCCCTACCTCTTGCCCTGCCCCTTCCTTCTAACGTCCCCTTTCCCTTAACCCCCACCCTGAAGTTCCAGATTGCGCTCCTCTCGCCCCTCCTACCCCACCCATCTCAATTTATAATATATTCATGAATTTACTGTGTAGTATATTACAGTGATTCTACTTTTTTTTTTTTAAATATTATACCGATCTGCTCTGTGCGATGGTTTTGCACAGGGCAGCCATGAACATTCTCTTCTGGGGTCCCCTGCTGGCATTCCTGGCTCCTCCCCCGTTCTGAGTGCCCCCATATAAAAAGCCACCGGCTGTGGGGGCACTTATTCAGACTCCGCTCTGTCCTCATTGGTTGTGATCGAATCCTGCTGCTTCGAACTCAATTTCCATTGAGGAGAGTGAACTGCTCCCTCCACAGCCCCCCGAAAGCTATCTTTCGGTCCAGTGATATGCATGGGAGCCTTGGCTGTCCTGGGTCTCCCCCTCTCTCAATGCCTGAGACAAAGCAGCGGGAGCCATTGCCTCCCACTACTGTCAATCACCGCCAAAGAAGAGAGAGAAGGAGGAGGGGGGCGAACTGTGGCTCTGTGTCTCCTACGGAGCAGGGCTGGGGAGTGAGCACGCACCTGTGCCCCCATAGAACATGGCTTGCTACTGGGGACCCTAGTCAAGGAAGAGGAGCCAGGAGTGCCAGTGGGGGACCCAAAAAGAGGAAAGGGGGTGCTCTGTGCATAACCATTGCACAGAGCAGGTAAGCATGGCATTTTTAAACAACCTTTAATAACACTTTAAGGTAAAAAACCTTCCACATTTAGAACCCATAAGAAGCCGCCACCTAAAGACAATTCGTGTTTTAAATAGAAGATGTAACAGCCTGATGTGTTTTTAGAAAACACTTTAGACAATTTTCACACCTAAAGAACTTTTCGAATTGCCAGCACTTCGAACAGAATCGGTTTCAGCCGAGCGCACACACAAACTGCAGATTTACACATTCGCAACAAAAATCCTCCTGAAAAAACCTCCCAAATAAGTGAAGATGTCACAGAAACCCCGAGCTATGCAAACCCAACTGTACTGACATCTTCCTCCTAGGAATCTGAAAAACCACTTACCTGGTCAAGGTTTTTAAAGATTAGAATATCTTTGCAGGATTCCTGTAGCCGACATCTCTGCTCGTCCGTTTTCGGGTGAACTACCTAGAAGACATATATTATTATTAGCCGAGCATCAAGGACGAGTCAGGAGATAAAAAGCCACTTCTGCACCAAGATGTAAGAGAAAGCCCATAGGTGGGGGTGTGGTTGTTGTGCGATTTTGTGCAGTCTGACAAACCATATAAAAAGGACCATCTAACAGGGGCTCTCCCTCCATCCCCCCCCCCCCCCTCTGGGCTCTCCTCCATCCCCCCCCCCCCTCTGGGCTCTCCTCCATTCCCCCCCCCCCTCTCTCTGGGCTCTCCTCCATCCCCCCCCCCTCTCTCTGGGCTCTCCTCCATCCCCCCCCCCTCTCTCTGGGCTCTCCTCCATTCCCCCCCCCCCTCTCTCTGGGCTCTCCTCCATTCCCCCCCCCCCTCTCTCTGGGCTCTCCTCCATTCCCCCCCCCTCTCTCTGGGCTCTCCTCCATCCCCCCCCCCTCTCTCTGGGCTCTCCTCCATCCCCCCCCCCTCTCTGGGCTCTCCTCCATCCCCCCCCCCCCCCTCTGGGCTCTCCTCCATCCCCCCCCCCCCTCTGGGCTCTCCTCCATCCCCCCCCCCCCTCTGGGCTCTCCTCCATCCCCCCCCCCTCTCTCTGGGCTCTCCTCCATCCCCCCCCCCTCTCTCTGGGCTCTCCTCCATTCCCCCCCCCCTCTCTCTGGGCTCTCCTCCATCCCCCCCCCTCTCTCTGGGCTCTCCTCCATCCCCCCCCCCTCTCTGGGCTCTCCTCCATCCCCCCCCCCCTCTCTGGGCTCTCCTCCATTCCCCCCCCCCCCTCTCTCTGGGCTCTCCTCCATTCCCCCCCCCTCTCTCTGGGCTCTCCTCCATCCCCCCCCCTCTCTCTGGGCTCTCCTCCATCCCCCCCCCCTCTCTGGGCTCTCCTCCATCCCCCCCCCCCCTCTGGGCTCTCCTCCATCCCCCCCCCCCCTCTGGGCTCTCCTCCATCCCCCCCCCCCTCTCTCTGGGCTCTCCTCCATCCCCCCCCCCTCTCTCTGGGCTCTCCTCCATCCCCCCCCCCTCTCTCTGGGCTCTCCTCCATTCCCCCCCCCTCTCTCTGGGCTCTCCTCCATTCCCCCGCCCTCTCTCTGGGCTCTCCTCCATTCCCCCCCCCCCTCTCTCTGGGCTCTCCTCCACACCAAGCTAGGCCAAGGCTTCATGGAACTAGCTTGGCACACAGGAGGTACAATCAAGTTGGGACACAGAAAGGCATTTCCCCAAACTGTTACTACAAGGTTGGAGGCGCATTCCTACCTAAAATATATCTTTATATGCTGTAGCAACAGAAGCCTTCCCTCCGTCCGTTGGGATTTCCACATTCTGGCCACACAGTATACCTTCATATTATAGGATTAGCAAATGACAGGCACATATGTGACAAGACAGCCCAGCGCCTCTCTGTGCCTGTGTGAAGTGTGACTATGAGCAGCCAGAAATGATCCTGCATTAATCAGGTAGGAGGGAGACACTCGGCAGGAGGATAATAGCTCTAGGAATGCAAAAGGCTACAGCTGCAATTATAAAACATGTGCCGGGTACAAAGGAGCGGAGGACAGCTCAGGGTTCAAAGCATAGTTCAACATAAAACACCCTTTTCGTAATGGCAATCAAAACACAACGCATGCAGATCACACCTGTGTGAGCCACCTCAATAGGAACACATAATATCTAGCCTGTCATGCGAATTCGAGTTTGAAAACACATCCAGAACTGCATTTGTGTAAACCAAGACAGCGCCATTCACACCTGGGCTTTTGGGATCACAACAGAATCCCTGCGATCACAAAATGCAGGCTCAGGTACCATTATTCTCAATGGCACCTAAAACCCGGTACGGTTTTGCCACGATTGTTATGTGGCAAATCGCATCATGTGAAGCCTGTGGCCCAACCGTTGCCTTGTCCCGAGCATTGACAACCCACCCTACGCTTAAAAAAAAAAAAACAAAAAACAAAAAAACACACCTTTAGCTGGCTCCAAAATTCAAAGGCTAATTTGTCAAGCCTTGAGCTAAGCACACCCTCCTGTCTGCATGCCTGGGCTAAGGGCAGATGGCTTTAACCCCTTCATGCCAGCGCCTCCCGACCCTTTAAGGGTTTCAGAAGCCGGGGCGGGGTTTAGGGTCATGTGACCGCCACAACACCGTCACGATTGAGAAAGGACCCAATTGAAAGAGGAGATCCGGACCTTTCCGTGAGTACCACACAGGTGTGCTGGAAGCGCCCAGGGTGCGCGCTCTCAGCACATATGTTCTTTTTTTAATAGAGCGCAAATGTGCGGCCGTTTGGCGTCTAGGCCCAGACGCCGGGAGGCCGCACATTTGCGTTCAGCCGGCGTGAAGAGGTTAAGGAAGCAAATGTTAAATGAAACCTCTGGCCTTACTCAAGATGGCAAAGGCTAGAAAAACTAGGGGAAGTTTTTCAAATAAAATTTTTTTATTAAATTGTGTTTTCATTTTTTGATGTCCAAATACAGTTAAAGTATAACTAAAAGCAAAATATTACACCCTCATTGTCATGTTTATCCTCAGCCCAGGTTCACACTGAAGCTGTGCGGAATTTGCAGCATTTTCTGTGCGAATTCCGCACTGCATCAGAAGCGCACCAAGTTCATGTGACCCGCTGCGGGTGTGTATGCCAAGTTAACAACTCCCCACAAGCGATTCGATGTGCAGAATCTGATCGCATAGGTGTGAATACCCATGCGATCCGATTCTAGTTCAGACCATAAAAAGGGTCCTGCACGTTTTTGGTGCGGGTGCGGTGCGATTAGAGCCATACAAAATGTACGACTCCTATCACACCGCACGCAAATCGTATGTGAGTCGCACAGGAATGCAGTGCGGTTCCTGTGCGAATCACATGTGATATACCGCACCGCATGTATGTGAACCCGGGCTCATTGTCAAAAGCAAAAGTAGTAAATCCCAAAATTCTGGGTCCCCAGAACAGGGGAGGAAAGGAGAAATCTTTCAATGGGAACATTACAGGAGTTCTGATGACACCTCAGTATTCCTTCACTTTGTAAGAATTTCATCTATGGGACGGGAAGTGAAGGGAAATCTCCTTCATGAAGCACGTACAGGGGGAAAAAAAACCTGACAGGGGTTATAACCCTTCCTTTCTCCATCCAAAGTGGAAAAAAATTGCCGTAAGTTCTAATTTAAGTTCTGCTTTAAATGTTGAAACTCACAAAGCAAGGTTTATGATCAATTTGTAAAACATGGAAAAATGGAGACCTTTAACCCCTTCACACCGACGCCTCCCGGCCCTTTAACCCTTTGAGGACCGTAAGATTTTGGAACGCCAAAAGAATCAATTTTTTTTGTTTTTAAAGTTCGTACACTTCAGTTGCTGTAACTAAGCCATTTCATGAAATAATTGGCAAAAAGCTAGATCCACTTGTTGTTTGTTGATAAGAACTAAAATTTTGACTCAAACCAAAAAAAAAAAAAAAAAAAAAAAGTTTTAAGTTCTTAATCAGATGATACACGCAATTAAAAACATGGGACAACTACGTCCCTTGGTCCTCAAAGGGTTAAGAGTTTCAGAAGCCGGGAGGCGGGGTTTAGGGACATGTGACCGCCGTGACGTGCTGTCACATGATCGGGAAAGGTCCCGATCGAAAGAGATCGGGACCTTTCCGTGAGTACCGGACATGTGAGCAGGGAGCGCGCAGGGCGCGTGTGCGCGCGCGCGCTCGGCACATATGTCCTTTAATAGAGCGCAAATGTGCGGCCGCTCAGCGTCTAGGCCCAGATGCCGGGAGGCTGCACATTTGCGTGTGGCTGTTGTGAAGAGGTAAAAAAGGACAACATTCTAAACTTGGGACTCTATACGTTCAAATCTGGTGCGTAGAGCAATATTTTTCTAAAGTGGCCGGTGTACAGACATGAATTAGGCACAGGAGTAGTGAGTTGGGTCCCGATATCCGGCATGGAGCAAAATGTCTTTTTAATTGTACTGCTTGGGGATGGCAGAGCTTGATTTTAGCATTTTGTTTTTCCCTTAGACTCTGGGGCACCCTAAAGTCATATTAGACAGCAATTACATGAATTCTATCTTTAGTAGTTCTTTTAATTGCCATCAGCCACTTTAGGCCACACCCATACTTCCGCCACACCAATTCTTGGGGCTCTTTGGCACGCACTCATTTTTTGCTAGACTATCATAAGTTTTGCCCCGCTGTTCTAGGACAAGGAAAAAAAAAATTATAAAAACAAACCAACATAAAACATTCATTGTCTTTTAGGTGTGACTAAAGTGTGATAAAGCCGTGGGCTGGTGCTGCATAATGAATAGATGCTCATTTACCCGAGGTTCTGTGTCGTCGTCCTCCTCGTCGGGATTAAAGGCTTCAGCACAAACTAATAAAAAGAAAAATAAACAGCACTTTTAATTTCCTTTAGTATTCGGCATTACCATAAAACAAATGAACATCCTAGAAGGAATGCACAGTATTTATCCGCTATATCTGGCATATTACTGAATATTAACCCCTCGCCTACAGGGCACTTATACCCCCTTCCTGCCCAGGCCAATTTCCAGCTCTCAGCGCTGTCACACTTTGAATGACAATTGCGCGGTCATGCAACATTGTACCCATATGAAATTTTTATAATTTTTTTGTGACAGATAGAGCTTTATTTTGGTGGTATTTAAATCACCTCTGGGTTTTTTTTATTTTTTCTTAAACAAACCAAAAACCATTGAAAATTTAGAAAAAAAAGTTTTAGTTTTTGTTATAACATTTTGTAAATAAGTGATTTTTCTTCTTCACTGATGGACACTGATAGGCGGCACTGATGAGGCACTGATAGGCGGCACTGAAAGTCAGCACTGACGGGTGACACTGAAAGGCAGCTCAGATGGGCACTGATAAGTGGCATTGATGTGCACTGGTAGGCACTGATATGTGGCACTGACACAAGGCACTGCTGGGGCTACACTGATCATCAGTGCCCTGATGATCAGTGTACATGTCCCCTCCGCGGAAAAAGCTGATAACCGTCTCTCCTCTCCTCTCGAGCTGTCAGCGTGACAGCTGGAGGAGAGAAATGCCGATAACCGGCATTTCCGTGTTTACATGTGATCAGCTGTGATTGGACACAGCTGATCACATGACCGAGCCGACATCTTCGGCTCTTTCCGTGATTGGTGATCCGCTGTGTCCGAGGGACACAGCGCACCGCCGATCGCCGCGCACTCCCTGAGCCGTGCATTCGCGGTGAGAATGGGAGGACGTCACATGACGTCCTTCCAGAACAAGAGAACCACCTTGCGTTCGTCATATTACTAGATGTCAGGCGGGAGGTGGTTAATGAAGTAAATATCTTACATTTTATGTCATTTAACCACTTGCCTACAGGGCACTTATACCCCCTTCCTGCCCAGGCCAATTTTCAGCTTTCAACGCTGTCACACTTTGAATGACAATTGCACGGTCATGCAACACTGTACCCATATGAAATATTAACCATTTTTTTGAGACAGATAGAGCTTTCTTTTGGTGGTATTTAATCACCTCTGAGTTTACTTTTTGCTAAACAAACCAAAAACTGAAAATTTTTAAAAAATATTTCTTAGTTTTTGTTATAAAATTTTGTAAATAAGTGATTTTTCTCCTTCACTGATGTGCGCTAATGAAGCTGCAGTGATGGGCACTGATAGGTGGCACTGATGAGGCACTGATAGGTGCCACTGATGGGCATTGACAGGCATCACTGATGGGCACTGAAAGGCAGCACTCATATGGCACGAATAGGCGGCACTGAAAGGAAGCTCAGATGGGCACTGATATGTGGCATTGATGTGGCACTGATGGGCATATGACATATGACGTCCTCCCAGAACGAGAGAACCGCCTTGCGCCCGTCATTTCCTTATATAGCGGGCAGGAGGCGGTTAAAGCCCAAGTCAGGCTGCGTGTTGGGAGATTTTGGGTGGTTCTTCACCGTCCAATGTCCTGGAATGCGGGAAGGTCCTTTCCATAAGCTCCATGAGCCGGGCCCTCCTATTCCTTCTGTACTGAAATATATTGTAATTGTACTGTCTCCCTTATATTGTAAATCGTTGCGCAAACTGTTGGCGTGATACAAATCCAGTATTAAAATATTAATGAATATCTTGCACTTCCTAATGATGATCTATTGATAAAAACCGGTCGAGACGCGGCGACCATCTTGGTTCCTATTCACAGGCAGCAAGGCTGAATACACGGAGTGCCAGGCTATGGGCATTTTGCTTGTGAGTTTTATTCTTATAATTTCTCCCCATCAAAGTTTTTATGGTTTTACACTATGGGATGTTTGCTTTTGTTTCTGTTCACATGCTGAAACTTGGTTTACTGCCTGGGAGGAGAGGAGAAAGTTTAAAAAGGCTCGTTTGAAACTACACTGTAATTTATATCCACCCTGGTCATCATCCTATTGGCTACTATCAGCCACATCGAACGATTCCCAGGAAAAAATATTGGTGCCATTCTTGCCAACATGCATTGGGCTAGTCCAGCAATGGGCAAACTACGGCCCGGCGGACCTTTTAATCCGGCCCGCGGAGCTAGGCTCCCGCTAGGCTCCTCTCACAGTCCGCCCTGAAGACCGGTGTAGCATGAAAATCTGTCTCCTATGAGGATCTGTCCCCCTCGACGTATCTGCGCATGTGCCGGAGATCGCCGATCGGCTGCTAATGCCTGAAACTGGCACATGCACAGATACGTCGAGGGGGACAGATCCTCATAGGAGACAGATTTTCATGCTACACCGGAACGGCGCGGGAACACGGCGAGAGGACCGCGCGGAGCAAAGGTAAGTGAATTGACACGGGGGGACTTGGGGACTTAATATGGGGGATGAATTACTATAGGGGGGATGAATTACTATATGGGGGATGAATTACTATAGGGGGGATGAATTACTATAGGGGGGATGAATTACTATAGGGGGGATGAATTACTATAGGGGGGATGAATTACTATAGGGGGGATGAATTACTATAGGGGGGATGAATTACTATATGGGGGATGAATTACTATAGGGGGGATGAATTACTATAGGGGGGATGAATTACTATGCTTACTATGGGGGAATATTACTATACTTACTATGGATGACACATACACATCATTCATCTACTCTTGGTCCGGCCCCCGGGTCCAATATATGAACCCATTGCGGCCCTCAAGTCAAAAAGTTTGCCCACCCCTGGGCTAGTCCCAAACCAGGCCCTTAAGACCAACCAAGAGATAGGTGGTCCACGGCCAACGGTGAGTGCACATCCATGTGGGGCACCGATTGAGCACAGAGGAGCACCTGTCATTTTTTGCACGAAGTTCACCAATTAGTATTCAACACTTCGGCACTTTATTTTTCCGTATTGGGACTGAATGTTACAATTATTCACTTTGCATATGTGACGCAATATTACTCACGTATTGTCAAATTGAATGCACTTCATTTATGCGCGGTTCACATGGTATTTTGTTTTATAAATCCAGTATTAAATAATTATCCTGTACAATGCAGGACTGCTGTTCCTGCATATTATGACCACCTTAGACAGCAGAAACTTGTCAGTAGCGAAGTCAAGAGACATCAGGGAATCGGTCAAACAAAGAGAACAAACCTTCAGGAGCAAGTAACAAGGCAAGTATCTGTACTTATTCCTCCCGAAACCCAGCCAAAGCAGCTTTTCATCCATGCAGTGCAGGGGGAACCCCACCGCATGGCTAAATTTGAAAGCTGTCCAAGTTGGGCTTAACCACTTGTCCCTCCTGAGGATTTACACCCCTTCCTGACCAGGCCTCTTTTTGCTATTCGGCGCTGCACTATTTCAACTGGTAATTGCGCGGTCATGCAATGCTGTACGCAAACAAAATGTATGTCCTTTTTTTCCATACAAATTGAGCTTTCTTTCAGTGGTATTTGATCACCTGTGCGCTTTTTATGTTTCGTGCTATAAACAAAAAAGTCCAAGAAGAAAAAAAAAAAAAAAGAAAAAAAAAAAAAAAGGATTTTTTTTACGTTTGGCTTTAAAAAATATATAGTAAACTCAGTTATTCATAAATTTATTCTGCTACGTGTCTTTAGTAAAAAAAAAAAAAAAAAAAATCCCAATAAGTGTATACCGATTGCTTTGTGTGAAAGTTATAGCGTCTACAATCTATGGTATAGATCAGGGGTGGGCAAACTTTTTGACTTGAGGGCCGCAATGGGTTCATATATTGGACCCGGGGGCCGGACCAAGAGTAGATGAATGATGTGTATGTGTCATCCATAGTAAGTATAGTAATTCATCCCCCATAGTAATTCATCCCCCATATAGTAATTCATCCCCCATATAGTAATTCATCCCCCATAGTAATTCATCCCCCATATAGTAATTCATTCCCCATATTAAGTCCCCAAGTCCCCCCTGTGTCAATTCACTTACCTTTGCTCCGCGCGTTCCTCTCGCCGTGTTCCCGCGCCGTTCTGGTCTTCAGGGCGGACTGTGAGAGGAGCCTAGCTCCCCTCACGTTCGTCACGCTGCCCCGCCTACACACATCCTGACAGTATCACGCTCCGCAGGCCGGATTAAAAGGTCCGCCGAGCCGTATACGGCCCGCAGTTTGCCCACTGCTGGTATAGATACTGCAATTTACGCCATTTTTTTTGCTCTACAGCGCTACACTAGTTTTACTGACATGCAATACGGTACATAAAAGAAATATATGTCCTTTTCTTCACACAAATAGAGCTTTCGGTGGTATTTGATCACGTGTGCGCCTATTTTTTGCGCTATAAACAAAAAAGACCATAAATTAAAAAATATAAATATATATATATATATATTCTCATTTGTCAAAAAATATCCAAAAAAACTAAAATTTCATCAAAATGTATTTTGCTACACGTTTTTGGTATAAAAAAAAATCCCAATACGTGTATATTGATTGCTTTGTGTGAAAGTTATAATGTCTACAATCTATGGTACAGATAATGGAATTTACGCAGCTTTTACTTTCTGACCACCCATCACATTTCTTGAGGTGTTTAAATACCAGAAAAGTACAAACACCCCCAAATGGCCCCTTTTCGGAAAGTAGATACCCCAAGTTATCTGCTGATCGGCATAATGAGTTCATGGAGGATTAACTTTTTTTCCACAAGTTTATGGAAAAAATATAAATATATTTCTCGCACAAGCCATGGGTATATGTGGCATTACACCCCAAAATACATTCTGCTACTTCTACCGAGCATGGCGATACCACGTGTGAGACTTTTTTGGAGCCTAGCCACATACAGGAGCCTGAAATCCAATGACCACTTCGAAAGCTTGAAGGTGAGTAACTTCCTCATTTCACTTCCTCACTACCGATCACTATTTCGGAGGCCCTGAAATGCCAGGATAGCACCAACTACCCCCAACATGACCCCTTTTTGGCAAGTAGACACCCCAATAATTTTAAAAAAAGGAATGGTAAGTATTTTGCAGATCTATTTTTTTTCTCACAAGGTTTTGAAATATTAAGAAGAAAAGAAAAAATATGTTTTTGTTTTCGTTCATTTTCCAAAAACAAGTAGCCCTCCTCCCCATCGGTGATTGTCAGTAATCAACGGGCGCCGGCGGGTAATCACTAGCCGGGACCTGGTGATTGACAGCTGCAAACGGCTGCGTGGCTCGCATGCGCCCCCTACCCAGAAATGCAAAATCACGTGTGTGTGATTTTGCACACTTGTGCCGCCCTGTAGCAGTATTTCTGCTATAGGGCGGTTGGGAAGGGGTTAAAGTGGAATTTTGTGCAACATAAAAATTACATTATGAAGCCTGTCACTTGGTTTAACTAAGCAGTTTTTTTTGAGTCCCCAGTGCAATACTAATATTGTCACCAGCTGAGCCTGCCCAATAGATGTGCTGATTGTCCTATCTTGTAAAAGGCTGGGCTGTTCATCAAAAGTATTGGTTATAGGTTTGGGACAAACAGCGTAACACTGCAGGGGTTGAGGAGAACTGCAGCACCGCTGTGAATTTTACTGGAATTCTAACAGTATTGTCACCTGGTAAAGGAAGTGCAAAAATATTATACTGTCAAGAACAACAGGCAACAAAGCCACGTTATAGTGAGAGTCAGAAAAACAAAAACCGTTAAAGCTAGATACAGACTGCCCATAGTTCCAAATTAGGCCCCTTTCACGCGGGGCCAACTCCGCCTGCTGTCCTGCTGTCCGGGATCCGTTTGCTGATCTCTGCTGAGCAGGCAGATGACAGGTCTGTGTCCACTCTGACAGACACTGCTCGCTCTCCTCTATGGACAGTCAGACGTAAACTGACTGCCTGTCTGTTTACACCCGACTGCCATCTGATCCAACACACAGAGAGAGGGGAGCAGATCCCCATTTGTTTGCTTTAAGGAAATTGGAATAGGTGTAGGTGGGTGTAACGGGCACGTCTGTTTACACCCGCAGCTCCATAAAGAATAAAGCAGAGTCCGATGAGATCCGCCTGAAAAAAAAAAAAAAAAAAAAATGGACAGTTGGACCCAATCGGAACGTTCATGTGAAAAGGGCATTAAAGGTGAACTTTTTGAACCATGTTACACTTGTATCTAGGGTGCAACATAATGCACATATCCGCACCCACACCACCCCCCACCTGTGACAGCATGCAGGGGTTCCTCTTCCCCACAGCCGCTGTCCCTGCCCGACCAGTCACATCATTCATTCACATTCAAACTAACTACAAGTTCTGTCTGCCACCCTGGCAGATGGACTTTTAGTTCTTGGACTAGGAGCGTGGTAATCAGCACACTCATACATCCTCCAGTTCTGCAACTGAAAGCTAGTACAGAGGTAGGGGGACAGAGAGCAGGAAGAAGTGTCTGCAGTAGCCCAACATTGCACCCATAATCCACTGATAAAGGATGCACTGCAGGTGCCTTTAAAAAAAATAAATAAATGCACATCTTTTTTGCAAGGAGGAAAAAAAAAAAAGTGCATTTACTTTTTTTTTTTTTCTTTTTAAAGGAACCTGCAGTGCATCCTTTATCAGTGGATTATGGGTGCAATGTTGGGCTACTAAGGCTGCACTGCAGGTTCATTCATATATATATATACATACATACACACACACACACACACATACATACATATATACACACACATCTCTCTCCCCCCCTCTATATATCTCCCTCCCTCTATATATATATATATATATATATATATATATATACACATATATACACACATATATACACACATATATATATATACATATATATATATATATATATATATATATATATATATATATATATATATATATATATATATATATATATACACACACACACACACACACACACACATCTCTCTCTCCCCCTCTATATATCTCCCTCTCTCCATATATATATATAGATATATATCTATATAGATATCTATATATCTATATCTATATCTATATAGATATCTATATATCTATATCTATATAGATATCTATATATCTATATCTATATAGATATCTATATCTATATCTATATCTATATCTATATCTATATCTATATCTATATCTATATCTATATCTATATCTATCTATCTATATCTATCTATATATATATATATCGATCTCTATATCTATCTTTTTTTTTTTTTCCTTGGAAAAAGATACATTTATTCCGTTCGTTTTTTTGTTTTTTTTTAAGGTGGACCTACCCTTTAATTTCTTGTAAAGCTGGGCATTGCTGGCAGGATAAAAGCAACCCATGTTCCTAATTTTGTGCATTGCTTGTGATACATCTTCTAGGGGCGATAGCAAGCACCTCCAGCTGTTAGAAATGCTTGTGATCGCACTGCAAGATTTTACAACTTGCTGGAAAACATCCCTGCGAGCGGGACCAATTCTTCGCAGAAAACTCGAGGAAAGAATAGTTGCCATCTCAGTCAGGCAAAAATAAATATACTATGAGCAGGTCCTTGTACTTGCTCAGCTAAAGGCAAATTTATCTCAGTTTTCTTAAAGATCTGCTCATGGATAATAAAGAACTGCCAAATCTCATCTGTCGCCGGTATCCATTGTTATCTTTCCATTTAAAGCACGAAGATACTTAATTCTAGATTACACCAGATCTAATCCAGAGAGCAGGAGACTCCTCTGAGCTGCAATACGGATTTCACAGAGGTGAGCAAAAGGTGGTCAACAAATGAGAATATTTTCAGTCTATTTACTTTCAAGCAGCAAGATAGATTTTATAGGCCGACAGCCCACCCGGGCCCAGAAGTCAGACTTATGCAGGCCATAGACGGGTCGTTTATCGGCCGAATTTTTGTCCGCACGAAAAATCGGCCGATATTCACGCCGTTAGTGGGGCAATGCCGTCGACTGTTTTTCGCGGATCTTTTCGTTTCTTTTTAATCAGTCATGCTGGAAAATCCACCAAAAAAGGCCATTTTTCGTCAGCATTGGTGGCAGCATCCATGGCAGGAACAACCGATTTTTTGTTTATCGGCTGACAATTCGGCCGATAAACGGCCCGTCTATGGCCTGCATAAGGGATGATTTCAATTGCAGTACTGTAGTTTCAGTGGCACCTCATCCCCTAAACCAGGGCTGTGAAACTGGCGGCCCTCCAGCTGTTGCAAAACTACAAGTCCCATCATGCCTCTGCCTTTGGGAGCCATGCTTGTAACGGTCAATCTTGCAGTGCCTCATGGGACTTGTAGTTTGGCAACAGCTGGAGGGCCGCCAGTTTGTTGACACCCGTGATCTAAACGCAGTGAACAGAATGATAGAAGAGGAACATGATGCAAGGAGAAAAAAAAAAAAATCTAAGGCTCAAGAACCTAATGCTTACATTTACTCATAGGGATGAGCTTCAGGTTCTGGCCAACCCCGCTGCTGTTGGAATGGGCTAAATCCGGCCCATTTGCCCACCTGAACTGCTACAGCGAATGTCATCCAGTGGCAATATTACCACCACCGCTGAATTTATAAAACTTGTCTGAGGTTTCAGAAAAAAAAAAAAAAGTGGAGAGCTAAAGTTACACTCTGCAGAGATTATTAAAGAGAGCTCAGAGAGCGGATTGGAGGGAAGAGACATGCCCCCCTCCACACAGCTCACAGAAACAAAGCTGAGGCTGTCAATCTGCTGGAGATCCCTCCCGTCACCATTTTTCTCTTTGCGTCAGGAAAACTTGTCAGAAAGAACTCAAGCTGATTGAGGAAGGAGACAGCAGACAAATGACACCTAGTGCTCTGGACCAAGACAAATACACCCTATAGAGGGATATGCTTTGTTCATATTTCATTTCTGAGGTGTACAACCACTTGAAGACTTAATAAAGGACCCACAACCCTGCACTGAATTTTTTTTTTCTTTGCATTTGTACATGTCCTCCCATGCCATTATTTTTGGAAAGCTAGCAAATTGGCCTTACAGTGTTACTAAACCCAGCATTCACTGTATCCGGTCTCCCCGGGCCCCGCACTCACTGTATCCGGTCTCCCCGGGCCCCGCACTCACTCTATCCGGTCTCCCCGGGCCCCGCACTCACTCTATCCGGTCTCCCCGGGCCCCGCACTCACTCTATCCGGTCTCCCCGGGCCCCGCACTCACTCTATCCGGTCTCCCCGGGCCCCGCACTCACTCTATCCGGTCTCCCCGGGCCCCGCACTCACTCTATCCGGTCTCCCCGGGCCCCGCACTCACTCTATCCGGTCTCCCCGGGCCCCGCACTCACTCTATCCGGTCTCCCCGGGCCCCGCACTCACTCTATCCGGTCTCCCCGGGCCCCGCACTCACTCTATCCGGTCTCCCCGGGCCCCGCACTCACTCTATCCGGTCTCCCCGGGCCCCGCACTCACTCTATCCGGTCTCCCCGGGCCCCGCACTCACTCTATCCGGTCTCCCCGGGCCCCGCACTCACTCTATCCGGTCTCCCCGGGCCCCGCACTCACTCTATCCGGTCTCCCCGGACCCCGCATTCACTATAAACGGTCTCCCCGGACCCTGCATTCACTATAAACGGTCTCCCCGGACCCTGCATTCACTATATCCGCTCTCCCCGGACCTCGCATTCACTATATCCGCTCTCCCCGGACCCTGCATTCACTCTATCCGCTCTCCCCGGACCCTGCATTCACTATATCTGGTCTCCCACAGTACACACAACATGGAAATGCAATTATTTTAGTAAATATAAACTGCTTTTCTCATCAGCAGTATAGAGCAGTCTTGTGAATTCTATCAGTGTCCAGCCCAGCACTAGCTAAAGCTTGTAGGAGTAGTTTTCTCTCTGCTCTAGGAAGATGTAGAACCCCTGACTTCTGTCTGGACATTGCTGACTGGCCCTGTGCATGCACTCCCCCAAGACAAAAAAAAACAAAAAACACCTCTCTAGCAATACACACCAAACTATGTGCAGAAGGGCTATGGGTTCAGTCTGTATCAGGTGGTCATTTCAACAAGAGAAGACAGGATCAAACAGCATTTTTACACAATGCAGAGGATTAACCCCTTAGGTTCCACAGTGAGT
This sequence comes from Staurois parvus, assembly GCF_062004578.1. NCBI lineage: Eukaryota > Metazoa > Chordata > Amphibia > Anura > Ranidae > Staurois > Staurois parvus. The sequence goes on along the minus strand of NW_028318131.1, from coordinate 161,475 downwards.
ATAACAAGCATGCTTTACTGCATCTACAGACTGATTGTACTGTTGTGGGTTCAGTAACACTTTAAAAGACCAGGTAAAAAAAAAATATATATTTGGCTCTGATAGACTTTCATGGGGTTCAGGCGCTTTGTTCAGGGTTTGTTAATATCAGGTTAGGTTCAAGGATCCTTCCATAAACTGAACCCAACCCAGTTCACTAATCAAGATTTAATAATAGTTGTGAACTCCCATTGCTACGATTGCAAAAATAACTGCAGGTTAAAGTCTGTCATCCATGGGGGGGTCATAAAATGATGTTTGCTGGCAGTAGGAGATTGCTATTCAGAATACAGAGATGGAATATTTCCTTGTATAGGAAAACTGCTATATGGAGTTTAAAAACCAGAGAGACCTTTAACATGATCGGCCTCAATTATTTTTTTTTCCTCATCCAGGATAAAGCAACGCGTTTTATTTTAATGTCATCATCCACTGACACAAGAGAGTCAAATTTAGCAATTTGATTCCAGACTACACTACACAGTGTTTACACTGAAATCCCAAATTAGATCTGAACTACATAATGACCCCAAAGTATAACTAAAAGGCAAGGTTTTTATTGCTGTCTGTGCCCCCATTAGGGGGATTCACAATCTCTCTTTGCCCTGTTTACCATTATCATTGAAAGTAAAAGAAAATTCCACATTTTGGGTTGTCCCCAGAAAAGTAAGAGCAGAAATCTTCCAATGGGGACATCAGTTGGGCAGCACAGTGGCTAAATGGTTAGCACTTCCGCCTGGCAGTACTAGGGTCGTTGGTTCGAATCCCAGCCATGGCACCTCCTGCCTGGAGTTTGCATGTTCTCCCTGTGCCTGCGTGGGTTTCCTCCGGGTGCTCCGGTTTCCTCCCACACTCCAAAGACATGCTGGTAGGTTAATTGGCTCCGGTCTAAATTGTCCCTAGTATGTGTATGTATGAATGTGAGTTAGGGACCTTAGACTGTACACCCCTTGAGGGTTAGGGACCTTAGACTGTACACCCCTTGAGGGTTAGGGACCTTAGACTGTACGCCCCTTGAGGGTTAGGGACTGATGTGAATGTACAATATATATATGTAAAGTGCTGCGTAAATTGACAGCGCTAAATAAGTACCTGAAATAAATACCGTATTTTCCGGCTTATAAGACAACTTTTTAACCCATGAGAGTCTTCTCAAAAGTCGGGGGTCGTCTTATACACCGGTATACGGCATGCTGACACTTCCGAGCTGGTTCCGAGCTGGTGTCAGGGCGGCACTTTTTAGGGGGGGCGGCGAGGTGCCGCTGCCCCCCCCCCTTCCAACGGAAGGGACACTAAGTACAGGGGCGGGCAGGGGGCTGATGTTTCTTACCTGGCTCCGGTCCCATCCCACGATGATCCAGTCCAGGAAGCACGACTGGTCCTTCATTCAGCTCGGCGGCTCGATGTTCGCGCAGCCGCTCGGCTCCACCTCCTCACCGGTGATTGGGCGCCAGAACTGTAGCTCAGGAAAGGCACACAGGCGACCAATCACCAGCGAGGAGGCGGAGCCAATCTGCCCTGCGAAAATCAAGCGAGAGAGCGGCCGGTAAGTGTGCCATGCAGATGGTGCTGCTGCAACCACCATGCTGGAACAGGGGTCAGCAAATGTCATTGGTGTCAGTGGAATAGTGCCCCATCATTGGTGTCACTGATACTAATGATGGGGCATTATTCCTCCTCCCTACTGACACCAACGACGGGGCACTATTCCTCCCCCCCCCCCCCAGCTGACACCGACGGGGCACTATTCCTCCCACTGACACCAATGATGGGGCGCTATTCCTCCCACTGACACCAATGATGGGGCGCTATTCCTCCCACTGACACCAATGATGGGGCGCTATTCCTCCCACTGACACCAATGATGGGGCGCTATTCCTCCCACTGACACCAATGATGGGGCGCTATTCCTCCCACTGACACCAATGATGGGGCGCTATTCCTCCCACTGACACCAATGATGGGGCGCTATTCCTCCTACTGACACCAATGATGGGGCGCTATTCCTCCCACTGACACCAATGATGGGGCGCTATTCCTCCCACTGACACCAATGATGGGGCGCTATTCCTCCCACTGACACCAATGATGGGACGCTATTCCTCGCACTGATACCAATGATGGGGCACTATTCCTCCCACTGACACCAATGATGGGGCACTATTCCTCCCACTGATACCAATGATGGGGCATTATTCCTCCCACTGACACCAATGATGGGGCACTATTCCTCCCACTGACACCAATGATGGGGCACTATTCCTCCCACTGACACCAATGATGGGGCACTATTCCTCCCACTGACACCAATTTTTTACATTGACTAGTAGGTGCCTCATTTCCCACCCTCGGCTTATACTCGAGTCAATAGTTTTTCCCAGTTTTTTGTGGTAAAATTAGGTACCTCGGCTTATATTCGGGTCGGCTTATACTCGAGTATATACGGTATATCTCCACAATGGGACACAGATGTAAAAAAAAAAACCCGACGGGTTATAACCCTTCATCTAAAATGAACATATTTTGTCTATAGTTCTACTATATACAAACTAGAATCACACATGTAAAGAAACAGAATGGAAGTACTTGCTACAAGAATCATCTGCCCTTACTCAAGATGGCTACAGGCAGAAACGCTAAGGAGTATTTTTCTAAGTGATTTCTCAGCAAACTAAAGCATGGAGACAAGGATGGAGGAGTTTGCTTTGAATACCAACAATGAGTTAAATGTGTATTTTGGTTTGTGGTGCTCAGCAGTGCAGTTCCGCTTTAAGTTCCTTGTTTTGGGATCACAGTTGTATAGTACAGAAGATGGGAGAGAAAACCTGAAATTCTGCACACACTGTATCCATCACACAATCTGACCCATATGTTCGTGATCATTACCCAGATGATGCCCATCCTGCTTGTAAGACCACCCAAATACCTCTCCTGATACTCCTTAAAGCCCGTCTGGGATACATTGTAAAGCAGTATTAAACCCTAAACCAAAAATGTAATATTGCAGCTCACCAATCCTTAGATGTGGTGGCTGCATTAGTTGTCATCTATTTTCAAGCTTTTCCCCGTTTCCACTAGGTCAGTGGTCGGCAAGCCGCGGCTCGCGAGCCACATGCGGCTCTTTACACGCTTTAATGCGGCTCTTGTGTGCCGGGCGCCCGCTCCCCTCCCTCCTCTCGGGCGGCAGGGACTCTGCAGCGTGATCCGAAAAAAAAAAAAAAACAGCCAGGGCAGCGCGCTCAAATGCAATGATTGGCCAGTCTCGCTGCCACTCACATCCTGATAGCCAGTGATTGGCTGTCAGGATGTGTGTAGGCGGGGCAGCGTGACGAACGCGAGAGGAGCTAGGCTGAAGTCCGCCCTGAAGACCGGAACGGCGCGGGAACACGGCGAGAGGAACGCGCGGAGCAAAGGTAAGTGAATTGACACAGGGGGGACTTGGCTTACTACTTGCTACTTACTTACTACTACTATATGGGGGATGAATTACTATAGGGGGGATGAATTACTATAGGGGGGATGAATAGGGGGGATGAATAGGGGGGATGAATAGGGGGGATGAATTACTATAGGGGGGATGAATAGGGGGGATGAATTACTATAGGGGGGATGAATAGGGGGGATGAATTACTATAGGGGGGATGAATATGGGGGGATGAATTACTATAGGGGGGATGAATTACTATAGGGGGGATGAATTACTATAGGGGGGATGAATTACTATAGGGGGGATGAATTACTATAGGGGGGATGAATTACTATAGGGGGGATGAATTACTATAATGGGGGATGAATTACTATAATGGGGGATGAATTACTATAATGGGGGATGAATTACTATAATGGGGGATGAATTACTATAATGGGGGATGAATTACTATAATGGGGGATGAATTACTATAATGGGGGATGAATTACTATAATGGGGGATGAATTACTATATGGGGGATGAATTACTATAAAAACTTATTGAAACTAAAAACAGTGTACTATCCTATGTATTTTCAGTTTTAAAAATGTGGCTCTCAAAATAAATTTCAATCGTGGTTTTGGCGAGATTTGGCTCAGTTGAAAAAAAAAAAGGTTGCCCACCACTGGCCTAGGTGATCTGGCCAGTAACACTCTGGATGAAAGAGCAACAGATACACCTTTGGACAGCAGCATGATTAATCTGGGGGGAGGGGATGTTCTAGCAGATTAAGATACACTAGAACTGAAGCCAAACTCCAGCTCACACCTTACATTCAGTTCCAGCAGTATTTTCTTCTTTTGGGATAAAGGTTGTACATAAATAAAAGCTGATCATTGTAAGCACCCGTCAGTGGTAAATGGTTAACTGCTATATTTGCAGGAGAGCTTGTGTTGAAAAATAAAAAAAATTAAAAAAATAAAATAAAAATTACAGGCCGGATCAGAATTTAAGGATTTTCCCCTTTATTTTCACCTGATGATCTGGCCTGTAATTTTTTTTTTTTTAATAATTTTTTTTTGTTAAAGCCATGCTTTAGTTTGCTGAGAAATCACTTAGAAAAATACTCCTTAGCGTTTCTGCCTGTGGCCATCTTGAGTAAGGGCAGATGATTCTTGTAGTAAGTACTTCCATCCTTTTTTTTACATGTGTGATTCTAGTTTGAAATTCTTAAAAGGAAAACTAATACAGCCACCACATCTAAGTATTGGTAAAGCTGCAATATGATAAAATGTTTGCTTTTGGGTTTATTACCAATTTAAAGTGATTTTTTTTTTCCCAAAAACGAACCTTTTTATAAACATGTTTATACTTACCTTGTTCCATTGCACAGAGAGGCCGCAAACCTTCTCTTGTCACCCACCAGCGCTCCTGGCCCCTCCTCTCTGTCCAGTGCCCCAAGGGGAAGCTGCCTCCCATGGGGGCACTCGAGAGCACTCCTGCTGCGTCCATTGACAGACAGTGGGACTGGGCTTCGCGGCTCCCCTCCCCCCGGCTCCCTCGTTATTGGCTTTGATTGACAGCACTAGGAGCCAATGGCTCCCCCTGCTCCAGCAAAGCCAGCGAGATATGAAAGTGAGGGGAGAGATCTTCAGACGTGCACGACGCTGGATCAAATTTGGGCTCAGGTAAGTAAAAAAGGGCGAGAGGGGATGCTGATGCCTAAACAGTTTACCTTAATGTAAGCAATGCATTAAGGTAAAAAAAAAGTTTAGGCTTTAAACCGACTTTAACATTCAAGCCAGAAGTTTAGCCAAACAGAATTTGCTAAAGGTCAGCAATTACTATTTCTCAATCAGGTTTTCTTTCAAATCTAGTGGCTGCCTTTGGCACTTCCCTTACTAACCAGCGCTCAACGCATGACTTGCCTAGTGGCATCAACAGCACAGAACGATGCAAAATATGTCACGTCTTGTTTCCCATCAACGGTTTAACGACAAGTATTGGCATTAGCAACTTCAATTCGAAAAGAAGCGGAGAGCCGATTACTGCCTATGTTTCCTAGAGTCAGCGTTAAAAAGAAGACATTATCTGAGAAGTACCGCGCTCTGCCGGTAATGACAATCCTGTACAACGTTTCTTCTGAGACCCCTTTAAGGAAGGTCACCGGAAAAAGTGTTCTCCTTTCGTGAACGTCGAAAAATTCTCCATTTTGGTAGCAGGCTTGTGATTTTCACAGAGGCCTCCCTTTATCAGAGGCCTTGCTGCAATAGAAGGTCACAGCAGCTGTTATCACAACCTCAGGATTCTACAGCTAAAGAACAAATTGGTGTTTTTCTTTTGTATTAGCCTTGGGGATGGGGAAAGGATTCCTGCAGCAAGGTCAAAATAGAAAAATGTGCTAATGTTCGCTGGAAGAATTGTTTTTTTTTTTTTTTTTTTTAACCACTTGCCATCCGGCCGCTGTATATAAACGGCCGGATGGTGGCAGTGCAGGGGCGGGTTGACGTTCATAAATGGCGCTCACCATTTTGGATTGGGCGGCATCAAGAAGCAGTGTGCAAAGTAACAGAGCGCACGGGCCTAGTGCATTACCTTCAGAAAATGATTTTTATTGAATAAAAAGTAGTATACTGACAAGAGAATAAAATCAAAGGCACATCACAAAAGAGACAGCATGGTCCAATCTCCCAAGATGGTGGCTGTTGGGGGACTGTAGGCCTCCAAATGGCTGACGCGTTTCGAGGCAGAACCTCTTCCTCAGAGCCAACATCTTTTGCACCAAAAAGCACCGAGATTCATGTTATGGAGGATGGGTGGGGTGGTTTGGGTTTTTGGGGATGCATATGAGACCATGCGATTGCTTAACTAAAACTGGAGTGCAAAATCTGGTGCAGCTGTGCATGGGAGCCAGTCAGCGTCTAACTTCAGCTTGTTCAATTAACCTCTTCACGCCGGCCGAACGCAAATGTGCGGCCTCCCAGCGTCTGGGCCTAGACGCCGAGCGGCCGCACATTTGCGTTCTATTAAAAAAAAAAAAAAAAAAAAAAAAAAAAAAAGACGTGCTGAGAGTGCACGCTCCCAGCACACATGTCCGGTACTCAAGGAAAGGTCCCGATCTCCTCTTTCGATCGGGACCTTTCCCGATCATGTGACGGCGTGTCACAACGGTCACATGACCCTATACCCCACCTCCCGGTTTCTGAAACCCTTAAAAGGCCGGGAGGCGCCGGCATGAAGGGGTTAAGCTTTAACCAGAAAAAAAAAAAACCTGGAAGCCGATTGGTTTCTATGCAGAGTTGCACCAGATTTTGCGCTCCAGTTTTAGTAAGACTCCATTTACACTTGTGTGAATTCCAAAATCACGTGATTTTCAGTGTGAATTTCATGCAACTTTGGATGAGTGCGACTTTGAACAAGGATGATTGTTTGCGCTCTACAAAGTCGCACACAAGTCGAATGTATATCATTCAGGTGCGACTTTGGAGTGTTTATACTGAAGTCTATGGCATAAAATTTCTGACCAAAGTAGTGCAGGAACTACACAGCTTGCACAGATATAAATGGTACTCAATAGGAAACATGGGGTGCGAATTGCCATGCAACTTTGGACCCCAAAATCACATGACAAGATGCACAAGTGTTAATGAGCTCTTACTCAACTCCCATGCCGCCTTTAACACCCTAAATGGGTGCAACATGAAACGTGTTCTACAGCTGGTCACAGACAATTTTCCTGTTCAGCCAGCAGGGTGAAAAAAAAAAAAGTGTAAGGTAGATGGAGGAATCTCTCTAACCCCATGCTCCCCCCTTGACCAGGAAATTGTATTCCAGCAGTGGGAATCTCCGCTGTCACAACACACAGACAAGGACAGGAATGGCCACACACGGATCAAATTTAGATCCGTCTACGGCCAGTTTTAGCCTTTAACCACCTCCTGTCCGGCCGTTATATATAAACGGCCGGACGGTGGCAGTGATGGGTCGGGTGGCCGTTTATAAACAGACTCCCCACCCCCTGCTTGTGCGTGCTCCCTGGGAGTGCGCAGCACCGCGATCCGGTGCCCGCTGTGTCCTCCGGACACAGTGGAACATCGATCATATGGGACCTCTGTGCGAGGTCCCAATCAGTGATCACATGCAGAGTAGTAAGCAAGATGTCACTTCTGACTTTGCTTACTACGTGTGAAATCTGTGAATGATCACAGAGGTCACATGGTACAAGGCTACTCACAACAGCCTTGTACCATGTGACAAGCTGTGACCAATCACAGCTCACACAGTAGTTCTCAATGGCTGCAAGAATGCAGTCAGAAAGGAGAAATGATTTCTTTTACAACTTTTATGGGTGTAAAAGCAATCACTGTTAAAAAAAAAAATAAATCATCACCCCCCACACAAGTAGTGACACTGTACTGCTAGGGTGACAGTATGTAAAAAAAACAAAACAACAAATATAAACAAAAAATAAAAATATAAAAAGTTTAAAAATTATAATTCTTGGTTATAAACTAATTTGGATTTTTTTTTCTATACTAAAAAGATAACGGAATACATTTTGGCCAAGATTTATGATGAAATATTATTTGCAAAATTTTATAAGAAAAACACTTTTCAAAACTTTTTGACTTTTTCATTTTCTTAGCATTAAAAATAAAAATCCCAGCGGTGAATAAATACCACCAAAATAAAGCTTTATCTGTCTTAAAAAAAATGCTACAAAATTCATATGGGTACAGTGTTGCATGACCGCGCAATTGTCAAAGTGCGATAGCGCTGAAAGTTGAAAATTGGCCTGGGCAGGAAGGGGGGTGAAAGTGTCCGGACTGGAAGTGGTTAATGGATAGGTTCGAGGCAGGTAAGTGTACTGAGAAAGTCTGCGTTGCACATGTGATCTCATGATCACTGATGCAATGCTTTACAGACAAATGTAAAAATAATAAATGCACATTTTACCACCTACAAAAAGATGCGTTTTTTTTTTTTTTTTTTACACAAAGATAAAGGTCTCTAACACCTCCACCGGTTTATGAAAGGTTTCCACACAAGGCCAGATAAACACCGCAATCCTCCTCCAATCCAACATCTTGGAAAGCAGACCCCCCCCCCACTGCAAACCTGACCACAACTTACAGACAGCACTTAGTCCTTCAATCCAAGCTGTGTCCATAAACAATTTTTTTTGTTAGAACGTTTGTCAGGTATCATTGCTGCGCCTGGTAAATTCACCCTTTGTGTCCTGATGAATATCATTAGAAAGTGGTGGGAAGTAGAACATTTTATGGATGGGACCAAAACAAGCGGTAAGGGTAATTGCCCTGAAACCGAATACAACGGCTCAAAGATCACATATTGCCGTACATGACAGATTCTGAGCGATCTCACAGCTCAAACACAACCACTAGGATGAAAAAAAAAAAAAAAAAAATAGTCTTCAAAAGCATCGGGACACTGTTACCCTCTATGACCCCCCCCCCCCCACACTAATTGTTTATCTTATAAAAGGAAATAATTGCTTTGACCTGTA